>NC_057408.1:42608492-42663097 GCF_019320065.1 Cervus canadensis | reverse complement strand
ACTGCAGCCATGAAATTAAAAGATGCTTACTCCTTGGAAGGAAACTTATGACAACCTGGATGGCAATATTATAAAAGCAGAGACATTATTAGCCAACGAAAGGTCCGTCTGGCTAAGGCTATGGCTTTTTCAGCTGGTCATCTATGTATGGATGTAGAGTTGGACTGTGGAAGAGAAGCTGACGCCGAGACGATATTTGATGCTTTTGAACTGTGGTGTTGGGGAAGACTCTTGAAGTCCTTGGACTGGAGAGGAGCTCCAACCGAGTCATGCTAAAGGATCAGTCCTGGGTGTTCAGATGGAAGGAACCGATCTGAAAAGCTGAAACTCAATAAACTTTGGCCACCCACATGCAAAGAGTGACTGACTGACAAAGCAAACTGTAGGGATTGGGGGCAGGAGGAGAAGGGGACGACAGAGGATGAAATGGCTGGATGGCATCACTGACTCAATGGGCATGAGTTTGAGTAAACTCCGGGAGTTGGTGATGGACAGGGAGGCCTGGCATGCTGCGATTCATGGGGTTGCAAAGAGTTGAACAAAACTGAGCGACTGAACTGAACTGAACTGAAGTGACTTAGCACTTACGTGAATCCAGTATGATTTGTGTCCCTATAAAAAGGAAATGTTTGGACATAGACATGACAGAGGGGAGTGCCATATGAAGGTGGAAGCAGAGATGAGATAATTTTTGTATAAAACATGGAACGCCAGGTTGTGAACCATCAGAACCTAGGACAGAGGGACATATTCTCCTTCACAGCCCTTGGAAGGAACCAACCCACTAGCAGCTTGATCTCAAACTTCTAGCCTTCAAAACTGTTAGGAAATAAATTTGTTATTTATGTTGCCCAGTTTCCACTGCTTTGTCAACAGCTGCCCTAGTGAATTAATATATTGTCCAAGGCCAAGACCCAATATTAAAAAGGCTGAAAAAATGAGAAGGAACCAAAACAAAAAAAAAAGAAGAAGAAGAAGAATTAGACAGTGTGATAGGATGAAAACCTACAGATTATGAGGCCCTGGAATCCAAGTGACAAGTTGGGAAGAAAGGACTTGGTCAAGTGTATTAAAGTTGTATGTAAAAGAAAGTCTAAGTGTTAGTTGCCTAGTCATGTCCAACTCTTTGTGACCCCCATGGACTGTAGCCCGCTAGGTTCCTCTGTCCATGGAATTCTCAAGGCAAAAATACCAGAGTGGGTGGCCATTCCCTTCTCCAAGGGATCTTCCTAACCTAGGGATCAAACCTGGATCTCCTGCATTGCAGGCAGATTCTTTACAATCTGAGCCACCAGGGACGTCCTTGAAGTTCTATGAGAACTGAGAATTAACTCCTGGATTTAACAAACTTAAGGCATTGGTGAAATGCCGAAGTGCATTTTGATGGTGTAGTTGCAGACAAACACTCCCTCAAGGATATTTAAGCTAGAATAAGAAAAGAAGACCAGAAGAGACCTAGCATTGCCAATTCTCGTGAGGAGATTATAGAGAGGCAGAGAAATGGTACAGTACCTGCTGATTGAATTGAGATTGGAAATGTTTTCTGAACATGGAAGTAAGAAAAAAGACCATGTTAGTACACACTTGGGAATGATCCAACAGAGATGGATATATTGAAATTTTAGAGTTACTGGGCTCCAGTCATTGAAGGGGCCAAAAGAGATAGTATCTAATGCAGAATTTGGTGAGGCCGCCTTTAGGAATTGGACTATCTTCAAAAAAGGAAGAGAGACTGCAGAGAGCAGGCATTCAAAGCGTATGAATATAGATATGGGAGCCATTGACAGAAATTACTTTTAGATTTAGAAAAACATTTTAAGCTAAATAGGATCTAAGCATTCTAGAATGAATGAGATGGTGTCAAAATTTCGAAAGAGTGGGAGAGGTGTGAAAAGTCAATGAAGAGAATAAACAGCTTGTTGTTGTTTAGCTGCTAAGTCATGTCTGATTCTTTTGCAACCCCGTGGACTATAGCACCCCAGGCTCCTCTGTCCATGGGATTCTCCCGGGCAAGAATACTGGAGCCGGTTGCCATTTCCTTCTCCAGGGGATCTTCCTGAACTAGGGATTGAACCTGTACCTCCTGCATGGGCAGGTGGATTCTTTACCACTGAGTCACCATGGAAACCCATTAAATCATTTAGAGAAATATAAATGAAAGTTCAGAAACATCAAGGGCCCATTTGAAATTTGTGGTCATCAATGTATTGTGAGAACATTAAGGATAATTATTAGTTTTCTCACCAGTCATAATCAGCTGGTTTATTCAGCTGGCCTTTCATGAGGACCAGGTGGAGGGAATAACAGACCAAAGTGACAGTCATTGGCATCTTATAGTGGCTGTGGTGAGATATGAACAGCTGGGAAACCAATTTAGAATATATTTTCAGAAACCTCCTATTTGCCAGCAGTGGCATTCGTAGAATTCCTTTGATAAGAGTCTTCCCAGAGAGAATGCTAAATAAATCTTCTTCACTTATCTTTTAATTATGGTAGATTTATCGTGAAGAAATCACCACATAATAAGGCACATCTGTTTAAATAATGATTAAAATGTTAGAAAGATATTATAAATCCACACACATTATAGTAGTAACAAAAACAGTAACTATCAATTGTACTGCAAATTACTGTTAACAATGTGATTTGTCCACATATTATTTCATTTATTTCTTATATTTTTTATGAGATATTATTGTCTTCATGTTACTTATAAGAAAACTGAGTTTCATAAAAATTATTTTGAATGATTAGAGGGCAATTTCTGCATATCTCTTAATTTCTGCCTGACCATTACATAGTTTTCTTTCTAGAAGTTGCTCAAAAATAGTTTGTTTCTTGCTTAATTACATTCCTTAGTAGCATTTAATTTGATCCCAGCAAAGTGTGGAATTAGCAAATCACATATATGTATAGAAAAGCACAAGTTATTAGGAGACATCTTCCTTTAGGGAATGATAATAAAGAATAATAAAAATGTATAAACATGATAAACTTGGGGGATTAGACCAGAAGCAAATATCATGATTGTTAGGTCAGAGGAGCTACCCCATGCTCGAGGTCAGGGGCAGCAGCCAAGAGGAGCAAACCCACGTCCAAGGAGCGGCGGCTGCGCAGGGCGAGAGGAGCTACTCCACGTTCAAGGTCAGGAGGGGCAGCCGTGAAGAGACACACCTCGTCCAAGGTAAGGAGCAGCAGCTGTGCTTTGCTGGAGCAGCCGTGAAGAGATACCCCATTTCCAAGGTAAGAGAAACCCAAGTAAGACGGTAGGTGTTGCGAGAGGGCATCAGAGGGCAGACGCACTGAAACCATAATCACAGAAAACTAGCCAATCTGATCACAGGACCACAGCCTTGTCTAACTCAGTGAAACTAAGCCATGCAGTGTGGGGCCACCCAAGACAGACGGGTCATGGTGGAGAGGTCTGACAGAATGTGGTCCACTGGAGAAGGGAATGGCAAACCACTTCAGTATTCTTGCCTTGAGAACCCCATCAACAGTATGAAAAGGCAAAAAGATAGGACACTGAAAGATGAACTTCCCAGGTCGGTAGGTGCCCAATATGCTACTGGAGATCAGTGGAGAAATAACTCCAGGAAGAAATGAAGGGATGGAGCCAAAGCAAAAACAATACCCAGTTGTGGATGTCACTGGTGATAGAAGCAAGGTCTGATGCCGTAAAGAGCAATATTGCATAGGAACCTGGAATGTTAGGTCCATGAATCAAGGCAAATTGGAAGTGGTCAAATAGGAGATGGCAAGAGTGAATGTCAACATTCTAGGAATCAGCGAACTAAAATGGACTGGAATGGGTGAATTTAACTCAGATGACCATTATATCTACTACTGTGTGCGGGAATCCCTTAGAAGAAATGGAGTAGCCATCATGGTCAACAAGAGTCTGAAATGCAGTACCTGGATGCAATCTCAAAAATGACAGAATGACCTCTGTTCGTTTCCAAGGCAAACCATTCAATATCACAGTAATCCAAGCATATGTCCCAACCAGTAACGCTGAAGAAGCTGAAGTTGAATGGTTCTATGAAGACCTACAGGACCTTTTAGAACTAACACCCAAAAAAGATGTCCTTTTCATCACAGGGAACTGGAATGCAAAAGTAGGAAGTCAAGAAACACCTGGAGTAACAGGCAAATTTGGCCTTGGAGTACAGAATGAAGCAGGGCAAAGGCTAATAGAGTTTTACCAAGAGAACGCACTGGTCTTAGCAAACACCCTCTTCCAACAACACAACAGAAGACTCTACACATGGACATCACCAGATGGTCAACACCATAATCAGATTGATTATATTCTTTGCAGCTGAAGATGGAGAAGCTCTATACAGTCTGCAAAAACAAGACTGGGAGCTGACTGGGCTCAGATCATGAACTCCTTATTGCCAAATTCAGACTTAAATTGAAGAAAGTAGGGAAAACCACTAGACCATTCAGGTATGACCTAAATCAAATCCCTTATGATTATACAGTGGAAGTGAGAAGTAGATTTAAGGGACTAGATCTGATAGAGTGCCTGATGAACTATGGATGGAGGTTTGTGACTTTGTACAGGAGACAGGGATTAAGACCATCCCCATAGAAAAGAAATGCAAAAAAGCAGAACGGCTGTCTGAGGCCTTACAAATAGCTGTGAAAAGAAGAGAAGCAAAAGCAAAGGAGAAAAGGAAAGATATTCCCATTTGAATGCAGAGTTCCAAAGAATAGCAAGAAGAGATTAAAAAAAAAAACAAAAAACAAAAAACAAAAATCCCTTCCTCAGCAATCAATGCAAAGAAATAGAGGAAAACAACAGAATGGAAAAGACTAGAGATCTCTTCAAGAAAATTAGAGATACCAAGGGAACATTTCATGCAAAGATGGGCTCGATAAAGGACAGAAATGGTACGAACATAACAGAAGCAGAAGATATTAAGAGAGGTGGCAAGAATACACAGAACTGTACAAAAAAGATCTTTATGACCCAGCTAATCACGATGGTGTGATCATTCACCCAGAGCCAGACATCCTAGAATGTGAAGTCAAGTGGGCCTTAGAAAGCATCACTGCAAACAAAGCTAGTGGATGTGATGGAATTCCAGTTGAGCTATTTATAATCACAATAAACTGTGGAAAATTCTGAAAGAGATGGGAACACCAGACCACCTGACCTGCCTCTTGAGAAACCTGTATGCATGTCAGGAAGCAACAGTTAGAACTGGACATAGAACAACAGACTGGTTCCAAATAGGAAAAGGAGTATGTCAAGGCTGTATATTGTCACCCTGCTTATTTAACTTATACGCAGAGTACATCATGAGAAACCGTGGGCTAGATGAAGCACAAGCTGGAATCAAGATTGCCAGGAGAAATATCAATAACCTCAGATATGCAGATGACACCACCCTTATGGCAGAAAGTGAAGAGAAACTAAAAAGCCTCTTGATGAAAGTGAAGGAAGAGAGTGAAAAAGTTGGCTTAAAGCTCAACATTCAGAAAACTAAGATCATGGCATCTGGTCCCATCACTTCATGGCAAATAGAATGGGAGACAGTGGAAACAGTGTCAGACTTTATTTTTGTGGGCTCCAAAATCACTGCAGATGGTGACTGCAGCCATGAAATTAAAAGATGCTTACTCCTTGGAAGGAAAGTTATGACCAACCTGGATGGCATGTTTAAAAGCAGAGACATTATTTTGCCAACAAAGGTCCATTTAGTCAAGGCTATGGTTTTTCCAGTGGTCATGTGTGGATGTGAGAGTTGGACTGTGAAGAAAGCTGAGCACTGAAGAATTGATGCTTTTGAACTGTGGTGTTGGAGAAGACTCTTGAGAGTCCCTTGGACTGCAAGGAGATCCAACCAGTCCATCCTAAAGGAGATCAGTCCTGGGTGTTCATTGGAAGGACTTGATGCTGAAGCTGAAACTCCAATACTTTGGCCACCTCATGCAAAGAGTTGACTCATTGGAAAAGACCCTGATGCTGGGAGGGATTGGGGGCAGGAGGAGAAGGGGATGACAGAGGATGAGATGGCTGGATGGCATCACCAACTCAATGGACATGGGTTTGGGTGGACTCCGGGAGTTGGTGATGGACAGGGAGGCCTGGCGTGCTGCAATTCATGGGGTTGCAAAGAGTCAGACATGACTGAGCGACTGAACTGAACTGCGGTCAGACTTTACTTTCTTTTTTCTTTCTTCACTAAAATTGATTAGTGTTCACTTTTTACTTCCATATTGCTACATTATATAAGTCAGAGTTTTGTCATGAATTTAGATATTTTGGTAGACAGGATTTAATACAGAGAATTCAATTCTTAACCGAGACCACTGGAAGGGCTGGTGAGTGAGGGTCAGAAAGAAACACTGCTGGCTTTGGGGAAACCAGTAAATGTGAACTGTCTATGATCTCTCTGCTGTCTGCTGAGGTGAGGAAAATGACCTGAAGATGGTCAGGCTCCTGCTGAAGGTTTTACTTACTACCTGAGTTCATATCAGCCGCTACTGGGAGAGAAAAATGACTTCTGCTTTCTACCTACTTGATTTCACACAAATGCCTGTTATTAACATCTAAGCGGGAATTCTGCTGACAAGAGCCTGAAAAATGTAGTTTTTACAGATTCTGTCAAATATCAACAACTGTATGTGATTCAGTCCTCCTCCTTGGATCCCTGTTATCTGAGAAATACTTCTATTAATATTCACACTTAAATTCTTACAAATAATAAAAGCAACAGCACATATTCCTTTAACGTGATGATAGTTTTGTTATATTCTTTCTTCCCCAGTCTAACATTCTTATACAAACAAAGCTGCTTGTCTCTACACCTCACCCTGGGCTTCCCTTGTGGGTCAGCTGGTAAAAAATCTGCCTGCAATGCAGGAGACCTGGGTTCAATCCCTGGGTTGGGAAGATCCCCTGGAGAAGGGAAAGGCTACCCACTCCAGTATTCTGGCCTGGAGAATTCCATGGACTGTATAATCCATGGGGTGGCAAAGAGTCAGACAGGACTGAACTTTCACTTTCACTTTTCATACCTCATCCTGGGTTGGGGGGATAGGGAGAGGAGAGACACAAAATCCCATGATTTATTGTATCCATCTCTGTGTGATGATTGCTGAATTTCCTGTTCAGTTACAGATTACCTTTACATTCTATAATTTAGAAAAAAGAGAAATAAAAATATTATAACATATGTTTTATAAGACAATGTGGGAAGAAAGGAAGAATAAAATGTAAAATTAGTTACTATGTACAAATATAATACAATCCAGGAGTTCGAGCTCAAAGTGAAAATAGTTTTTGTGGAAGGGGCCATTGCTTTGCTTCAAATGACTAGTTACTGCGTATTGCATCCTATTGGTGATAGCATATTGAGCATCTTTGCATCTCCCGTTTCACAAGGTCCAACTGGCGGAGCCTCTTCTCAAGTTTCCACTGCCTTCAGAGCATTCACTCACTCTGATCCCCGTTCAGATCCTGTGGCTTTGGGCCACTTGGTAAACGGCTGGGAGCAACATGCTCAACTCTCAAGACAACCAAAACATCTTTTCTGTTTTTAGTGATATGGGGAGTTAAGTAGAGTAATTTTTCTTTGATTTTCGAAGGATGCTTTGGCAAATCTTTGAAGTCTAAAAACTTTGTCAAAGTGGCATGCCTCTGAATTCTGATTTTTTGTGAGGCCAAGCATGTTTTTTCATCAAGTCAATTAAGGTATTTGCTACTTTTCCTTCCCACTTTGATATGGTGGACCAGAGACATGCTCTGTTTATCAACATCCCTGCATTTAATTTGGTTTCTGCTTCTCTGGTATGCACCCTCAAAGGCCATCCCTACACATACTCTCTGATTTTCTTTTGATATAAATTGATAAAGCAATTACAATTATTGTGGTTTATACATTCCCTCCTTATAGGTTAAGCTGGAAGGAAACTAATTCTTTAGAATGAATTGGGGTTTAACTTTTTCTCTGAGTAGGTAGGCTTTAAAATTTGGTGAGGATAGGTCTTGAGCCTGGAAAAGGAAATGGCAGCCCACTCAAGTTCTTGCCTAGAGAATTCCTTGGACAGAGGAGACTGGTGGGCTACAGTCCATGGGGTCGCAAAGAGTTGGAAACAACTGAGCGACTAAGTAAAGCAGAAAGAGATCTTGAAGGGAATTAACAACCCTTGGAAATAAGCAAATTACCTCATGATAAGGTCTTCTAATATAAGGAGACTGATTTCAGGCAGATGAGAAAGAAATGGTTTTGTTGGCAGGGGAGACACAATAAAATTTTGAGGTTCAGCCTATTCATAATCCCCATAATCTACTAAATATCACCATTCTAAATTATTGTGTCACATTTCATTTTCTTTCATGTAAGAGTCCTACAGATTTTGTGAATGATTCTATCAACTAATAATTTTGGACCTTGAATGGTTTACATAGGTCTTATTTTTAACATTGATCCTGAGGTTCTAGGCGATTTGAGATTAAAAAAAAAAAAAAAAAACAGTAACAGAATCTTGTTTTTGTCTTGGTCTTGCCTTAAGCCAAAAGTTTAAAGTTCTGAATTTGTAAGTTTTTTGATATGCTAACCACACAGTCAGCAGTAGCCTTTGCATAGTACTTATAGGCCTCATTTCCTCAGTTAAGTTCTATTGCAATGATCATTGTGGTCTCCCAAAGCCATATTTTGAAGAAACATTTCTTTTCAGGCAACTCCAGGAATGCTGGAGCCTACTTGTATTTCATTTATTTTAGCAATTATTTCATTATATTTTTCAAATAAGACTGAGTCAGTTAATAAATTCTAGTTTCCCACCACTGAGCCATTTATTTTAGAAAGTTCTGAATCAGTCAAGGCTTTGAAGAGGGTAAAAGCAGAAATGACTCTCTTTATCTCAGAGGGAACAGAGGGAATTAGATGCTTACATCTGAAGAGCTAGCAGAACACAGACCGGGGAGAAGCGCTGCTATAATGCAGCTAGGAAGAACAAGTGTTGCAGGAAACCACTGTTTATGAGTTCAGACTCCTGGAGCGCTGAGGCTCAAGAATCTGAGGAGTTTTCTAGGAAACTGCTGACAGCTTTATACATGCAGTTTGTTCACCCACTTCCTTGAAGCCTTAAAAAGAATGAAAACATATTTCCTTCTGATTTTTGAGTTTAAAAACTTTATTTTTCTGTCACAATATAAAATAAGACCCTGCTGGCAAAGGATTCTGGGAAACAGTTTTTAGGTTTCTGGACTCTGACATGGGAGATAGTTTGATGGCTCAGAACAGCAATACATACATTTTGTTGTTGTTGTTTAGTCACTAAGTCATGTCCAACTCTTTTGTGACCCCATGGACTGTTGCCTGCCAGGCTCCTATGTTCATGGGATTTCCCAGGCAAGAATACTGGAGTGGGTTGCATTTCTTTCTCCAGAAGATCTTTCCAACCCACAGAATGAAACTACATCTCCTGCATTGGCAGGTGGATTCCTTACCACTGAGCCACGAGGGAAGCCCAATGTATATATAAAACCTACAAAACGAGTACTTTTAACAAAACTTTGCATCAGTGTCACTCACATCAGTATTTTTCATATATCATCTGACAACATCTCTGTGAGTTTGACATGACAATCCTGTCAAGTAATCATCCTAAAGTATCTCTTCTATTGACCCACTTTTCTCTATCCCACTCAGTGATTCTAAATCTAGCCATCATCATCTCTCCTTTGGAGGCTACAATAGACTCTTAATTGCTCTCCCCCTTCAAGTATCATTTGCCCCCCAGTCTATTCTCACTGAAGTCAGAACAATATTTCAAATCGTGAATCTGAAGATGATATTTTGTTGCTCAAAATGTTCCATTTCTCCCCAACGTTCTTAGGTGAAAGTAAAAACTTATACACATAGTCCATTAAATTTCATTATTTGGACTTTGCTACTTTTTTCTAGCCCCATCATTGCACAATTTGAATAATGTTCTTCATATGTCATAATACTCCATTCACAGTGATGTGTAAAATTCAAGTTCCTTGATCAACTTTCCTCTTCTCTAATATCATCCCTAATTTACTCTGCATCTCCTCTCCTCTGATCACTTTTCAGTGTCTGACCAGCCCCTCAACTGTCCACCCATCCTCTGGTTCTGCCCCAGCTGCACATGGTCCCTGGTGAACCCAGAACCTCAGAACATTTGGTGTGTGTGTTAGTCACTCAGTCGTGTTTGACTCTTTGTGACCCCATGGACTATAGCCCACCAGGCTACGCTGTCCATGGAATTTTCCAGGCAAGAATACTGGAGTGGGTTGCCATTTCCTTCTCCACAGAACTGCTTTGAGCTTTGCTAAATTAATCCATATCACCTGAAAATGTTAATGAGCAAAATGAACTTCACTGCAGATTTTGTCAAGGGGGTATGCGCCACACCACACAGAAAAACAACTTTCAGATTTGTTATTTGGACACACCATGTCACATTTTCTTTCTTCTGGATGCTCTTCGGGACTTCAAACTTCTAGCCCCATTATTTTGCCCAAATTCAGCTGTGCTCCAACCCCATCTCCTGACTGGCACACCCAAACCCACATTGTTGTTCAGTCGGTCATTTGTGTCCTACTCCTTGCGACTCCATGGACTGTAACATGCCTGGCTTCCCTGTCCTTCACCATCTCCCAGAGTTTGTAGAAACTCATATCCTTTGGGTCAGTGATGCCATCTAACCATCTCACATAAGGCTCAGTAAAATAAAGTCCCACCTAGGTAACAGATCCCAGTCTTCTTAATAGTTGGCGGGGGTGGGGGGGGTTGTATTCAAAATAGCTGATAATATTAGATCGTGCTTATAACAGTTAGCATTTATTGGATAGTTATTATGTATAAGGTACTTCAACCCTGTAAAGTGCAAATTTTCATGCAGATATTTTTTCAGCATTTGGACTCAGCTGGAATCTGACTCTCCATGTGCCTATCTGTTTCTCCTTCAGAGAGCTGGCTGCATTCATTCTGCCCCCATTCACCTCCTCGTCATGAATCTACACTTCCTTAACCCTCAATGCTACTTCCCAAGCATTGCTGTTTGGCTCACGCAGAAAGTTCCTATCTTTGAAGTTTCACCTTTATTTATCATCCTTTGATATTATCATATGCTGAGACCCTAGGGTGCACAGATCACAGTATTTCTTTTTATTTTAAATCCTCAAAGCCTCTATAATGACTTCAAAGAATATGTGGTTAGCCCACTGGACACCTTATTCTCGTGGATGTTTGACTTCCTGGATCCCAGTTCTCTCAGCTTCCACCCTCCTCTAGACAACCCATGGTCTCAGCTAGATTTTATCATCACTTATATTTTTATTACCTCCAATATAATAAAATTCCAAATACTAATCTCTGATCACAGCCTTCATTTATTTCAGCCTCTCACTTCATTGCTTTCACTATATAGCATGTATCTTCATCATAGCTTTGAATTTTCAACTCCTCCCTCATTTTTCTCCCATTGCACTGCTTCAGTTCATTTCCTGTGAATCCCAGCCTCCATGGTGAGTCATATCAACATTTTACTTGAAATTTACATGTTTGAATTGGTTGTTTGGATCGCTTTTCTGGCTTATATAAGTGATTTTTGGCATACATGCCATAACAATTTTTGTTACTTTGAGCTCAATCAAGCCATCTATCTCTTCTCCTTAGGATGCTGAGATTTGCTAGAAGAGATCATACATTAATATAGATTGATGCTTCTTCATTTTTTTTTCTGCACTCACTGGACACTCAGTTCTATTAGCAATCATTTTCCTTGTTCTTGTTCACCTTCTTGTCATTTCTCATAATATGTCTCCCAAAGAGTAATTTTCATACTTAAACATCTTAGCTGATCTCTTTCCATTTCTCAATTTTCACAATATCTTGCCTCCTTTTCTACAGAGAACATCTAAGCTATCAGGTATGAAAATACGTGGGTGACCTCACATCCTGTGCCGCACAGACCTAACTGTCTCAGTGTATATCTAGAGTGACTTAACTCCTTCCTAAGTGGAAGAGATGGTCCCTTTGTCTTTAAAGGTTAACCCCCATCTCTGGTTCTAAATACCATTTTATTCAACTTTCCTAAGTCATTTGCTCCCAAAAGTATCTCTTTCTCATCTCTTGCTACATCTCCTACTCCTAGTTTACCCATCATTATTTTGGAATTATATGCTTTTTTGTGACTTGAGGATTCTGAACCATATTATCTCTCCATAACACATTTTTTAATATAAACATTTATTTATATGTTTTTCCATCAGATTCTAAAACTTTTAGGGAAACAAACTATTTTTTTCTAATATTTTGTACTGTGTTTAGAACAGAGTGGTATTCAAATAATACAAATTTATTTGAATTTATGAAATTAATGAAAAATTAGGTGAACATACCCAAGATACAAGATTTTACTCTCATCTTGTTAACAAGTCCCTCCAGTCTTTGTTTTTTGGTAACATATTATATCTCCATAGAAACATTTATGTTACAGTAGACTATCTTTCTACAGGATCATATTTTATTTCTAGCATGCATTTAGTTACAATAAAATGTAAGCTGAATGTTCAGTACTGTAAATGAGTTCCACTCTATTGACTTTCACATATTTCATAATTTATCCTCTTTGATACAGATGAATTAGTAAAACTAAATTATTCATGGGGTGCCAGCTGACCCTGTGCTCAACTTATGGTATATAATTAGGTGGTAGTGAGTTCTTTGAAGGAAGCAGACATTTACCAGTTTATATAATATGGCCTGCTCACAGTAAGATTATAGGTGGATATACATAAAAATCCATTTGAACTTCCTGATATCAAGTGAAAAAGAAGCTACGGCAGAAATAGAAAGTGTTCCCTCTGTTTCTCATCCTCTTTTGTCTGGTGATTTATGGATGACCAGGAATCATCATATATTTCCTCTCAGTGGCTCTGGATCTGTATCCTAGAGGATTTATTATTGTTTAAGATGCTGACTGCTTAACATTTCTATTTCACTAAAGCATCCAATTAATTATATTGACTTAATTTGCATTATTTGAGAATCTATCACTCTGTCTCAGTGACATAACAAACATCACATATACACTTGCTTTTGTGGATGGTACAGATTTACTTTTCCAAATATTAATGCACATGAACTGTTTTGTGTCAGTTTTTATGCCATAAATTAAACGTATGTGATTGTTTGTTTACAAGATTTCATATTTGATTATATTTTATTAAGAATTTTAGAGAAAATTATACTAAAAAGAGAAGGACGACTGAAGGACAATGGAAAATCTCAGCCACTCCATTCTCTCTTTCCAAGAACCACAGATATATTTAATCTTGGAAACTCTAAAGTACACTCACTGATAGCATGCCATTTATCACATCTAAACAAAAGTCCCGGGTCCTACTGTTTAACTGAATCCTATCTTACTAACACCATGGAGAGGTGTTTTCTCCCTTAGCATACACACCAAATTTGTTATTGATTTTTTTTTCTTCTGCTGATCCTACAGGCACTGTTTCCACTTGTCTACTTTTGTTTTTCCAGCCTTCTGCAAACCACATGGGTGATGCATTCACTACAGAGCTTAGGTCAATCTCTTGTTAAGTTATTCTTTTCTTTGGTGACTAGGATACTTTTGGAGTTTATAAATTCAGCAGTTTTTATGTGTATCCCAAACACATATCCCATTTCTGGCTAGAAAGACTATCTTCCTTACTTGCCTCAGTGTCAAACCCCTATGGCACCAACCATGTTTCCATTCCAGGTACTACCGCTTATGCAGAGAGCTTTTGCTGAGTGTTTTCATTATTTTTAGCTCATTTATTTAGATATAAATGTAGTAAAGAATAATTCTTATTTTACATGGTCTTATTTTTATTAAATAGATAGGAAAACTGTTTTAATCTTTTATGTTTTTCAAGATACTTCATACATAAGGTTCCTAAAGATGTCTTTCTAAATCAATGTGATCACGTAGTTGTGATCATGAATTTAATCAATCCATGATTAAAAAGACTGTTATGATAAGGAGACAGAAAATCCCTAAAATAATTTTATTTTCCATCTTCATATATCAATAGTGTGGAACAGTCTTTTTTATAGTCAGTTGAATTCTTCCCTTTTCATAGTTGAGAAGTATGCTGTTCTAAAAGTTTGCAATTATTTGGGTCAATTTTCAGCACTGAGATTATATTTATGTCAAAGCTTTATACAACTCTGACACTTGGAGTCTCAAATACGTGTGACATTATAGAGTGCCCTGTGAATAAGAGTTTGCATTTACCATCTCATAAAAATGGGCTAGACCTAGCAGTGCTGGCAGTGAAAGAAAACACAAATGCAAAGCCAGGAGGACTGAAAATCCTATATCTAGTAAAGCTGCATTTCTGGGGTAACTGGACTTCACACTATAAGCGGGAAGGTCAGGATTTATAGTCAAACACTTTGAAGAAAAATATGTAATAGGGTGGAGGAGGGAGAAGGCACCATGGAAAGTATTTCAATTGCATTTTAGTTTTTTCTCTCTGTAAGATGTCTTAGAATGAATGACCTATGATCCAGAGAGTACTACCATAGTCACCTTCACCTCTTGAGTGATCATTATTGATTTTCTTTTCACTTAACAGAGACTCCAAAAGTTGCTTCTAGAAAAGTTTGCTGAAGCTCCTCCTCCAGCACGTCACCCTTTGTCCCAATTTGTACACTCAGTTGTCTAGGACAGAGAGAACCTGGTAGAAGTGACCTGGCAGAATCTACAGTTTTTCTATTACTAAATATGGTCGCCACTGTCACTGCAAACATGAATAAAATATAATGCCAATCCAAGATGCATTAAAAAACTCCAAGCTGTACTGTTTGAGGTCACACCAGGTCTAGCTTGAGTGTATTTTGCATAAAACACAGCATGGACAAAAGATGAAGCCATTGTCACCTTTAATAGCTGTTAGTGTCATATAGTTATCCAGACATGTACTTTCCCAGTTTATTCTCTGCTCTCTTGTATTTACATTTCTGTCAATCACTCTTTTTCATTTTCTTTGCGTTCATTTTATGAGAAAGACTGTCATATGCATTATGCCCATTAAATCTTTAGTGCTAGCAAGCTTCAGGTAAGAATAATTCTCTTAGAAAATTGAAGAAAGTTCAGGCACAATAGACACAATAACTTCCTTGAAAAATCCTTCTGAGTTTTTCTGAGTTATGTATTTCATACCATGGAACAATTCTTTCTAAGGCCTCCCCGCCACCCACAACTTAAAAGTTTAGCTAAAGAAATAGAAATTCTTCCTGAAAAAAAACTTTAAACATTAGACAGTGTGGTCAGGGCAGTAATAAGGCACCAGACCATATAAGACTTTAATGGCTATGCTAAGGATCCCCTGGAGAAGGAAATGGGAAACCACTCCAGTATTCTTGCCTGGGAAATCCCATGGACAGAGGAGCCTGGTGAGCTATAGTCCATGGGGTCCCAAAGAGTCAGACACAACTCAGGGACTAAACAGCAAGTGTCAAAGGAGATACTTGAATCTGTCAGTGGGGTTTAATGAAAGAAATGGCATCATTATATTTATGTTTTGAAATAATGTTTTTATGGAGTGGATAATAAAATGCAGCATGGAAAAAGTGAAAGAAGGGAAATCCATTTTGAGGCTGTTTCTTTCCAGATAGGAGAAAGCTTGATCTAGGGTCATGTGATATGACATAGAGATAAGTGGCTAAAATTGCAAATTAGAGAATAAAAGTTATAAGATATTTTAAAGGAATGAAATAGAGGCTTAGAAAGTAGGATGACTTCTAGGTTTTTGACATGCAAGAATGGTTGTTTAAAAAGATGCCATTCACTTAAGCAGGGAACAAGGAGATCAATTATAGCATGGTACCTAGAGTTGAGAATGGAAGTTATAAAGTTGGAGTGATTGTCAGTCACATTAATGATAATAGAAGTCCTGGGTAGGAGTAAAATTTCCAGGAAAAAAATGTATTGAAACAAAAACAACAACAAATCTTAGGATAGGACACTAATGTATTCTTATCCTTATTTTTGTTTGTTATAAGGTAGAAGACTTGAGTATATTTAAATGTTAATGTGAAGAATGCAGTTGAGAGAACTTTTAGATGGAAGAAGTGATTAATAACAAGATCCCTTAGAAGACGGAGTGAGTTAAGATACAAACACAGAGGACCGATAAGTGTTACTTCTGCCAATATATAAACATTTTAATTAGTGATTTTTCTGAAGTGTAAAAAAGGTTGTGTTTTTCCCACTTTTTAGTTTTTGTGACACTTGGCAAATTACTCAAATTTGCCTTGTAACTTTTTTCATGGGGAGAGTATATAGGATAAATGAGTTAGTGCTTGAACAATGCTCAGAACAGTTCCAGGCACGAAGTAAGAAATCAGTAAATATCTGCTGATTTTTAGAACAATTTTAACATTGTAGGGAAAGGTTCCACAAGATTGTTCTGTGTAGGGTACAGATGGCTCTAAGATAAAAGACAGATTTATTAATGTACCCATGGAGCCCATCTCAGTGCTTGGGACAGAGTCCTTGATTTATATCTGGTGATCAGAATGTAAATGAGTTTTGCAATTGGCAGGTAAGAAGTTTGTTTTTCAGACACTAGTGAAGGGATGTATATGACAAATGTACAAACTGTTCTAGGCAGTGAATTATTGTATTCTAAAATAAAGGAGGCAAATTTGTCCAATTAAGAGCTGTGGAGGATATACTGAAATATCTTTTATCAAATTAGTTTTCAATACTGAAAGTAGAAAGTAAGAGTATCATCCTGTATTCAACAGAATTGTGTGCATTATTTCCCAAATGAGGTATGCAAAATTCTGCTAAACCAACAAAGAGGAGCTTTTCTGTAGTCTTTTTAATCAATGTTATGATTGAATCATATTGGAAACAGGGCTTCAATTGACTGTTTAATTGATAAGAGGCCATAAAAGTTGCAAACAATCTCCAGCTAAGGGAAGGTCTTATTGGTACAACATAGAAATGAATATGATTATATTTGATTAAATTAGCTTAAATTAGATTAAATTAAATTGTCACCTTGTTATTCTAAGGATGTTTCATATGGACTTGCTTGTTTATGACAGAGGCTTATTTATTAAATTCCCTCTTTCCTCTCTAGGATATTCTATGGAAGTTGTTCATAGAAAGCAGTCAACCATATTATCAGAAAGTAGACATGTTTCCACATGGGACTATCTTACTCAGATATTTTGACTTATTTTTAATAGTGTCAATTACCTTAATGTTATGGTCACTGAGATTTTCACTTCAATCATCTGTTGTTTTAGGGAAAAAGCTTGTAGAAACTCTGTTCTAAAATATCCCCGTTTTCCCAGAAATTACCAAGGAAATGGAAGAATATAAGAAGTAGTAATCTTCTAGGAGTCCTACTGTACATGATAGTAAAAGCCTGAGCAGATTAATATATATTAATATATGTATACATATATTAATTGTACATATGCATATGTTGATACCTACAAGTATAAGTCACTTCAGTCGTGTCCAACTCTTGTGAACCTATGGCCTCCAAGTTCCTCCAAGTAGCCTGCCAAGTTCCTCTGTCCATGGGCTTCTCCAGGCAAGAATACTGGAGTGGGTTGCCATGCCCTCCTCCAGGGGATCTTCCTGACCCAGGGATCAAACCTGCATCTTCTGTGGCTCCTGCACTGCAGGCAGATTCTTTTACCACTGAGCCACCAGAGAAGTCCCAATACCCATATACATTATATACATATGTGTGTGTGTATGTGTATATGTACACATGTATATAATGTGTGTGTGTGTGTGTGTATATATATATATGTCTTCATTAGCAGGTCCACGTATGCATAATAGTTGAAAGCAATAATAGGATAAATACAGTATTTACAAGCTTTTGCCTACAAATGAGAGTTCTCTGAGACCTACCAGGGACTATAGTTTAGTGCTATATTGGATGATGCTTACCTATAATTACAGTACTATAAAACAAGTTTTTTCAGAAGAATTTAGAGGTCGAATTATGGTTCTTTACCTTTGAAGTTTCTTTACTGTTTCTGTCCAACTGCATCTAAATGCCAAAAGTTAATGTAAAAGTGAGGTTATGTTGCCTACTCACAGGGCAATTCACTGGTTTCTCTTTGGGGTATTCTGAAAACTGAGATCATGGCATCTGGTCCCATCACCTCATGGGAAATAGATGGGGAGACAGTGGAAACAGTGTCAGACTTTATTGTTTGTGGCTCCAAAATCACTGCAGATGGTGACTGCAGCCATGAAATTAAAAGACGCTTACTCCTTGGAAGGAAAGTTATGGCCAACCTAGATAGCATATTAAAAAGCGAATCATTACTTTGCCACAAAGGTCCGTCTGGTTAAGGCTATGGTTTTTCCAGTGGTCATGTATGGATGTGAGAGTTGGACTGTGAAGAAAGCTGAGCACCGAAGAATTGATGCTTTTGAACTGTGGTGTTGGAGAAGACTCTTGAGAGTCCCTTGGACTGCAAGGAGATCCAACCAGTCCATCCTAAAGGAGATCAGTCCTGGGTGTTCATTGGAAGGACTGATGCTGAAGCTGAAACTCCAATACTTTGGCCACCTCATGTGAACAGCTGACTCATTGAAGAAGACCCTGATGCTGGGAGGGATTGGGGGCAGGAAGAGAAGGGGACGACAGATGATGAGATGGCTGAATGGCATCACCGACTTGATGGGCATGAGTTTGAATAAACCCCAGGAGTTGGTGATAGACAGGGAGGCCTGGCATGCTGCGATTCATGGGGTCACAAAGAGTCAGACACGACTGAGCGACTGAACTGAACTCAACTGAAGTCATACTAGAAGAGTAAATGAATGAAAGGAGCACAATTAACACATTTCTCAGAAAATTAGAATAATGAGAGTGTTCAGAAATACAGTGGAATCAAAGATAAATTCTCTTTAATTAGTTTCTTCTTAGTCATTTTTTAACCTCAGTTTAGACATTACTTCCTCACGGAACCCAATTATAAGATTTGATCAAGCCCATCTGATATGTGTTCAGTGTACCTGTTTCCTCACTTTATTCTGCACATCACATACATGACTAAATTATTTTTTTGTAAGTAGTTGCTTTATGCTTGGATTCTTTACTAGACTGTGAGATTATCAGGTAATCCAGAAATTTGGGATGCCATGCATATCTATCATATATAGTAATAGACATGTAGCACAAATTTCAAGGCATATTTTACTTAAAGACAATTTCTGTATTATATATGCCCCAGAAACTTAGTAAATTGCATTAATTTGATAAATGAATATATACTGCTACATTTTCAACAGAAAATGTCTGCTATTTCTAATAATTTACAGGTTAAAATTGTGTCGATAGAGTGTGCTGCTGAGCTAAGTCACCTCAGTTGTGTTCAACTCTTTGCGACCCTGCGGACTGTAGCCTGCCAGGCTCCTCTGTCCTTGGGATTCTCCAGGCAAGAAGCAGTGTCCCTCAAAACTCACACCCACTGAGAATCTCAGAATGTGACCTTATATGGAAATAGAGTCTTTGCAGATGCACTGGTAAAAATATCAAGATCATATACTGAACTTAGAATAGACAGTAAATCTAAAGGCTAATAGTGTTCTAATAAGAAGAAAGAACACAGAAGCAAAGAAGAAGAGTCACAAACTAGAGTTAAGCTGCCACAAGCCAAGGAATGCCTGAGTCCACCAGAAGCTAAAAGAAGCAGATAAATATTCCCCTTTAGAGCTGACACCTTGGTTTCAGACTTTCAGCATCCAGAACTCAGAGAATAAACATGTGTTGTTTAAAGAAAAGAATAAAAGAAATAAAACCCATTTGTTTTTTTCTTATGAAATCAATATGCATGTGAAAAATGAATGGCAAAAAAGTAGATATTTGTCATTAAGCAATTTAATTATTGCTCTTGTCTTCTTGTTTCAAAATGTGCTTCCAATTTTCATAGTAGCATCTTGTACCTACTGAGAACATGGGTTTAAAGGTCAGAATATAATAGAGGTTCAAATCCTGACTTGTAGAACAGTTTTAATTAAATAATATAATGTTCTAAAAGTATTTAATGCAATGCTTTTCATATGATATTCTTTCGATAAATGGAAACATGATTCTAATAATACAGCACCTTTCTTGAGACAATGGTTTTGCTTTATTTATATCTGTACCCCTAGGACAGTGTGTGTGTTAGTCACTCAGTCACATCCGACTCTTTGTGACCCCCACGGGCTATAGCCATCAGGCTCTCTGTCCATGGGGTTCTTCAGGCAAGAAGGCTGTAGTGGGTTGCTATGACCTTCTCCAAGGGATCTTCCCAAACCAGGGATCAAACCCAGTCTCCTGCATTGTGGGCAGATTCTTTACCATTTGAGTCACCACGGAAGCACCAGGACAGTACTGGCACATAATAAGTGTTCAGTAAATGTTTATTAAGTGAGTGAATGCTCAAAAGATAGAGTTTGTAGAGTCTGTCAAAGAGATGTGTTAACCATCTAATTATCTAATGCATTTGGACACTGAGCAAGCGATCCAGCTACTTCCATGTAAGAAGAATAAGCAAATAGCTACTACTTCTTGTGCATTTATTATATGCTATGAACTGCTAAACATTTTGAACACATCCTAAGAAACCTATGACATATGTAAGAAACTTTAAAGAAAGATAAGTAGAGCTTGAGAGAGTTTAAATATTTTTCTTGCAATTAAATAGCTAAGTATGGTAGAACTGGTATCTCAAGTGAAGTCAATGTGGTGGAAATATCATACTTTTCCTAGTACACTATATTAATAAAAACTACTTAAATGTTCTAAGTATTCTGCTCAATTGTAACCAAAATTATGGGGGGGGGGGGAGGAGTAATTGGCCTAATAACATGAATGTTAGTGAAAGTATATTGGTGTCTCTCTACCCCATGTAGAGAATATTGGTTTTCCTAAAATTCAACAAAAACAAAGGAAACAGAAACTAACTAAAAAATGTTAAAAAGGTATTTTTAAGAGATAGGAAATAATGACCTCTCTCTGTGCTAGGACCAGTCTTTTGTGTGACTTTGTGCTAATCTTATTTTATATATTTAATTATTGTTCAAAATAATAATGGTTATTATTTGAAATTCCTCTTGGAATTATTTCATGATTATTCTAAATTGAAGATGGGCTTGCTCTTAGAAACTGTTGATTGCCTAGAATAATCTTACAGTCAAGAGTATTTGAAATACTATGCCAAAATATAAGTCTCTGAATGCTATTTAAACTAGAGTAATTAGCTATGCATTTGGTTAAGAATTAAATGGCCCATAGTGGCAAAATATTAATGTTTCCCAAAAGAGGTTTTGCTTCTTAGAAAACTTGGGAACATTCGTGCCTCATGTTTATATTACTGTCAAATCAACAATTTTATGGATGTTGTACTTTTAGATGGCATTAATGATTCACAGACACATTTAATTACATAGAAAAACATTGAAAAATCATTGCTGGTTAAATGATGGAGGAAAACAGAACAATTATTTTGTGGTCTAGTGATTTCTTTGAAAAAGCTTTTTGATGCATCAAGGTATGTGTATTGACTTAGCAAACCATGACGAGGGATTTACAATAAATAATATTAGTCAGACCTTACTTGGGGATTTCAAAAAGATTTCATTAAAGGTTTTTAAAGAAAGTGTCAGTTCAAGAGCCTTTATTTCAGGTCTAGTGCAAAGAAGAAAAAAAATATGATTGGAAAATTCATTCCTTTGACAGTATTAATATAACTATTATCTACACAGAACTAAAATACAAACATTTATATAGAATACTTTGCTAGAGATGATATTAAATTTTAATGAAAAAATCAATTTCTAAACTTAGACTCAAGTTATTCTGATAAAGAAAATAAAAAGTGTGGTAGACTATATCAGTCTTCTCTAGGATTACACAGCTCCTGAAGGTTCAAACTCATCTAGATCTCTTTGGGATGATGTTACTATAAAAAAGGTGTAAAAATTTTTCATAGGATGTGTAAATGCAGAGAAAAAACTACACATATTTTATAACATAAAATATAAGGATGTCTTGATTTGGGTCCTGCATCTAACACCTATTGACTTAATTAATATCATCAGCTATGTGACGTATTTGCACTTCAGAATTGTCAGATACCAAAACAGAATACTAATAAACTGCGCTTCACAGGCCTAGCGAGAGGAGCAAATGAGAAGAGAGACTTTCAATAAACTGTGAATGCTATGCACAGACATACTGATGGTCTGTGAGGTTTTAAATCAATACCCATTGCTAAGAGTTTTGCTTTCTCTTCTGTTTGTCTGTTTTTGATAACAGAGTGGAGTGATGAGAAAGAAAGGTAGATGATTTATCCCATGATGTGAAATTTGACCATTGACTGAACTACTAAATACGGGTAAAAAAAACGTTCAGTATCCTAGTGGGTGTAATGACCAAGCTATGTTCCTAGTTGTTACACGCAGCTGTCCGGACCTTTCAGACCAAGAGAGGAACGGTCGGAGGCTCACTGGTGGAGGCTGCACCCGCCTTTTGTGCAGCCCAGGGCTCCGCCTGCAGGCTACCAGGAGCATTGCAGATAACATCACGGGTCTGTGGACTGAAAATGCAATTTAACGTTGTTTAAATCAGACTTTCTGTAGCAAAGCCACTTTCATTAAGCTTTATGGATATGAAATATACATTTTACTCGGAAGGAAAGGAGCCAAGGTGTTTTATGTGCTAAATTATAAAGATAACAGAAAGGAAAACTCGCTTTTCATCTCTGAGCAAACTTGCCACATGGTGTTTTCTGGAATCTCACATTTCTACATAATATCTTTTGGTTCATTACTTTAATAAAAAGGTTCCTTAGAACAGCTACCATTGTGCTTTTTAGATCTAATGCTTTCTCTTTGCACGTCTCCCTTAGGAGGCTGTTCTGACCTTGACAGCTTCTATCCCATTACTGAAATATTACAGCGATAATTCAGAAACACCATGGTTAATAGAAAGTCAGTAAAGTGACATTTAGATGTCTAGAGATTTGAATGTTGGGATATTCTACATTAACTTTCTGTATGGTTTTTCAATGAACCTCTATTCTGATGACCAATGTGATGCAAAATTTAAAACAAACAAACAAAGAAAAAAGCAGATGTTAGTCAAAACCAACATCTGATATTTCCTGGAAGACAGCAGGCCCTTCGTTTCTGTGGAGTCAGTGTGTGTAGTGTGAAGAACACAAAACAAAAAACCAGACTTGGCTTCAATTTAAATTGACTCACTAAAATAAAAATAAGGTTATATCCACAGTAAACCCACCTGGCATTTACTGGGACTATTTTAAGCTATAGTTCTCCCTTTATCTCCACCTGGGACAGGGAAAGGTATAAAAAGTTACAATCCAAGTTGAAGTTAAGATCCTAATCTCCTGGCCATGCTTGTTTTGATAGATGATGGACTGAGAAGATTCGGCTGTTTTTACAGACCTCAACCATTAATCTACTTTGAATATTCATATCATGCTTGAACAGTGCAAACGAGTTTATAGGTCTTTCTCATCTCACAATAACCTATCTCTTTGTGAAAAGCTAACTCAACCTTACTTCCAGGATAGGTTTCAGATTTTTCATGACTCCATATTATCTCTAGGAAATTACATTGGTCCTTAAGTACTTCTCAGTACTATTTAATGGCACCTACTAGGAGCCTAATGGAACTCAAACTCAGATTTACGATAAGACTCTTACTTCTGTTTCTCTGTCCCATTCTCTTCTTTTTGTCTTTGTCTCAATCTTTTATTCTAAAAGACCATCTCCCTCTAATATTCCATCGTGAGGATGGAGACCATATGAGGCAGGAAGTTTTGTCTAGTTCTCTCATTGAAATTTTCCCTGCAAGGCCTGCCACTAAATAGTAAGTACACAATAAATATTCGCAAAATGCAAGAATAAGTCTTTCTATATATCAATGGAGGAAGCTATTTTGCAAACTTTTTTCTCCCCTATAATGTCTGATGCCTAACAGACACTAAATAGGTATTTACTGAACAATACACACACGTTTACTGAATAATACAAGTAGGTAAAAACAGTAGATTCTATACCCTGTCTTAATTTTGGATACTATAGGTGTTCCATCACACGCTACCTAATTTTTTCCATGTTGATTTATGGACTCATGCAAGTTCCTTTGCCTAAATCTCACTCCCTACATGTTTCTATGCTCTAAGTGAGTCTTGATCACTTTCCCCTCTCATCAGTCAACAATTCCAGTAAGCTTTCTTCTCAAGTGATACTTAGGGATGAACAGGTCCATAAAATGAGATTATGCTTTACACTTTTCTCCTCATCGTGTGCACTAAAAGCAACCAGTTATTTATTTATCCATCTCTATTCAAAAAAACAATAATCTTGTTACATTTATCTATCCATCATTCATTCTAATAATACTTTGTTAAGTACTTAATACCATTTATTAGCAATGCAGCTGATTTAAAATGTAGATTATCAGCCTAGATTATGAGTTCATTAAAATGTAGAAAGACACAATAGCCATTATTCACAAATACACTAGAATTATCACTGGAATTATTTCAGATAGCAGTGTAAACATGTAAAATATTGTAAACTCTCAATTCTTATCATCCTATGTTTGTCTATAAACAGCACAAAAGTTCAAGAAATTTAAGTTAAAAAATTTGTATGATTGAGTCACATCAGGGCACCCTACCTATTAATTTTTTTCTCCAAGTACATAATATGATGCTGGGAGAGAGACAATATTTACTAATTGTTGGTTTAAGAAATAAATCCATGGATCAGTGTATAAATATGATGGCTAATTGGACCAGGATTATTTGCTTCTTATATAGTCACATCTATATAGTCTTGTATATTTGAAAGGTATAAGCTATACCACTTATGAAGAGGAAATGAAAAAGGAACTTTCCTTCATATATTTGTAAATATATGATATATAATCTTCCTGTATTATTATATAATCTTTCTGCATTACATATATGACTCTTCTGTCTTATATATTTACATAATTATGTCATTAAATTACACAAAGTTATATTACATTATATATATCAATCTATTCTATAGATGTGGCAATATAAAATTAAAATATTACATATGACATACATATATAATACATAATTATGTATGCCATATATTTTAGTATTATATATTGACACATTATACAGAATAGAATGATTATGTATAATAATAACAACCTAAGTGTCCATTAAAGAGTGAATGGATAAAGAAATTGTGGTGTAGATATATAATGAAATATTATTCTATCATAAAAAAGAATGAAATCTTGTCATTTGTGACAACATGGATGGTTGTTGAGGGCATTGTGCTAAGTGAAGTAAATCAGACAAAGATTAATACCATTTGATCTTTCTTATAAGTGGAATCTAAAATTTACATGCAGTAGCACCCCTCCCCTGGATCTGCAGTTTCACATTCCATGGTTTCTATTACACATAGTCAGTTCAGTTCAGTTCAGTCGCTCAGTCGTGTCTGACTCTGCAACCCGATGCACCGCAGCACACCAGGCTTCCCTGTCCTTCACCAAACCCCAGAGCTCGCTTAGACTCATGTGCATCAAGTTGGTGATGTCATCCAACCATCTCATCCTTTGTCATCCCCTTCTCCTCCTGATTTCAATCTTTCCCAGCATCGGGGTCTTTTCCAAGAAGTCAGTTCTTCACATCAGTTGGCCAAAGTATTGGAGTTTCAGCTTCAGCATCAGTCCTTCCAATGAATATTCACAACTGATTTCCTTTAGGATTGACTGGTTTGATCTCTTGCAGTCTAAGGGACTCTCAAGAGTCTTCAACACCACAGTTCAAAAGCATCAATTCTTTAGCGCTCAACTTTCTTTATAGTCCAACTCTCACATCCATACATGACTACTGGAAAAACCATAGTTTGGACTAGATGGACTTTGTTGACAAAGTAACTAATGTCTCTGCTTTTTAATATACTGCCTAAGTTGGTCATAGCTTTTCTTTCAATGAGCAGTGTCTTTTAATTTCATGGCTGCAGTCATCATCTGCAGTGATTTTGGAGTCAAGAAAATAAAGTCTCTCACTGTTTCCATTGTTTCCCTATCTATTTGCCATGAAGTGATGGGACCAGATGCCATGATCTTAGTTTTCTGAAGTTTTAAGCCAACTTTTTCACTCTCCTCTTTCACTTTCATCAAGAGGCTCTTAAGTTTTTCTTCACTTTCTGCCATAAGGGTGGTGTCACCTGCATATCTGAGGTTATTGATATTTCTCCCAGCAATCTTGATTCCAGCTTGTACTTCATCCAGCCCGGCATTTTGCATAATGAACTCTGCATATAAGTTAATTAAGCAGGGTATCAGTGTACAGCCTTGATGTACTCCTTCCCTGATTTGGAACCAGTCTGTTGTTCTATGTCCAGTTCTAACTGTTGCTTCTTGACCTGCATACATATTTCTCAGGAGGCAGGTAAGGTGGTCTGGTATTCCCATCTCTTGAAGAATTTTCCACAATTTGTTATGATCCATACAGTCAAAGGCTTTGGCATAGTCAATAAAGCAGAAGTAGATGTTTTTCTGGAACTCTCTTGCTTTTATGATGATCCAATATATGTTGGCAATTTGTTCTCTGGTTCCTCTGCCCTTTCTAAAACCAGCTTGAATATCTGGAAGCTCAAGGTTCATGTACTGTTGAAGCCGGGCTTACAGAATTTTGAGCATTAATTTGCTAACATGTGAGATGAGTGCAACTGTGGTAGTTTGCACATTCTTTGGCATTGTCTTTCTTTGGGATTGGAATGAAAACTAACCTTTTCCAGTCCTGTGGCCACTGCTGAGTTTTCCAAATTTGCTGGCACATTGAGTGCAGCACTTTAATAGCATCATCTATTAGGATTTGAAATAGCTCAACTGGAACTCCATAGTCAACATTGGTCCGAAAATATGAAATGGAAAATTCTAGAAATGAACAATTGAGAAGTTTTAAATTTCTTGCTGTCATTCTAAGATGCATGATGAAGTCTCATGGTGTCCTCCCCCATCCTTCCCGAGACCACCCATCATCGACGTCATCTGCTCCTGCTAGTCAACCATCACCATGCCCCACCACCTCAAACAGATGATCCTTCTCCTGAGGTATAGTCAGAGAGTCAGCAGTAGTTTAACACTACATAACAGTGCTTCTGTGGTTCACCTTGCTTCATCTAATCACATAGGCATTTTATCATTAGACATTGTCTCAGGAAGAAAGAAGTGAATTTATAGTACAATGAAGTACTTTGAGAGAGAGAGAGAGAGGCCAATTTTACATAAACTTGTGTTAGAGTATATTGTTATAATTGTTGGGGTTTTTTATTTTTTACTGTTTTTCATCTTTTGCTGTGCCTAATTTATAAATTAAATTTTATCATAGTTATGTATGGGTCAGGAAGATCCTCTGGAGTAGGAAAAGGCAACCCACTACAGTATTCTTGCCTGGAAAATTCCATGGAAAGAGGAGTCTGGTAGGCTTTAGTGCATGGGGTTGCAAAGAGTCAGACATGACTGAGCAACTGAGATAGTACATGTATGGACACCAAGAAAGCATAGTAAATATAGGGTCCCGTGCTATCCATGGTTTCAAGCATCCACTGGGGGTCTTGGAACATATTCACTGCAAATAATGGGGAACTCCTACTGTATATAAAAAAACAATTTTCCTAGATGCATCGAATAGATTGGTGGTTGCTACAGGCAGGGCATGGGGGATGGGAGAAGTGGATAAATTGTCTTTTGGTTTTCTAAAATTTAATAAATTGAATACTTGTAATATAGATCTGTATGATATACATTGTTCCACAAAATCCTATATGGTCAAAATTAAAGAAAGAAATCATTTCTCTACTGTGGCTGTTATAGATAACTGTTCTTTATGAAAACTCATAAACCAAGAATATTTTGTGATAGTGATTATAACATGGAAACCAACATCCAAATCAGAATAATAAAACTTTTTATCAAGAAGATTCCATAAACATTATGATAGAGAAACTGTATTGTACTTAAGCAAAGTTAAATGGAAGCAGATTTGGCTCCCAGTAATGTTTATGTACAGTGAAATCTGGAATAGAATTGCTTACATTGCTATATTTTTCCCATATACATATATGGGGACAATTACATAGAGGTGTTTCCCCCTTTTCAATTGGAGATTTTATGGAGTTATCATCATAAATATCAGGAAAACTCCTCATATTATTAATAGTAATATTTTTGATGGGATGAATTCCAACTACTGATTATTCGTCTGCCTCCGTTTGAGAGTATGAGCCTGATTGGTCCAACTTAGGCCTCTTACCTTCCCCGAGGCCAGGGAATGTAATTAACAATGCCACCAGAACACATTTGAAAGAAAATGGGTAATTTCCCAAAAGAAAATTGAGATGTGAGGAAAGTTTATGGAGTTTCTGTGGTTGAAAATCAACAAATATCCATTAAATTGGCCAAATGCAAAGGTAAACTAGAAAATCAGAGTTCTTTGCATGATATCATCTTTAGTTCACGCTGTTGTGTTAGCTGCTCAATCGTGTCTGACTCTTTGTGACCTCAAGGACTGTAGCCTGCCAGGCTCCTCTGTCCATTCTTCAGGCAAGAATACTGGAGTGGGCTGCCGATCCCTTCTCCAGGGGATTTTTTAACCTAAGGATTAACCTGGGTCTCCTGCATTGCAGGCAGATGTTTTACTGTCTAATCACCAGGGAAGCCTATTTACTTCATAACCATCTTTTCCTTTTTTGCAGAAAGTACAGATTAATGTTGACATTTGTGATTTTCTGATAGCAACCAGATTTCTAATTCATGCCACTGTTTTAAAAAAGCCTGAATGATAGAGTATATAAAAATTAATGTAAATCCATGCACTGTTGGTAAGCCCTGATTGTCTGCTTTAATGAAGAGGAATTATCAATGTCACGTTATATATGAAGAATAGCAATGGGCCTTTCCTGGTGGCTCAGTGGTAAAGAATCCACCCACCAATGCAGGAGACACAGATCTGATCCCTGATGAGGAAGATCCTACAAGCCACGGAGCAACTAAACCCACGGATTGAGCCTGTGCTAGTGAGCTGAGAGCTGCAACTACTGAGCTCCCATACCCTACAGCCTGCGCGCTTCAACAAGAGAGGCCACCACAATGAGAAGCTTGGGCAAGCAATGAAGACCCAGGCCAGTCAAATAAATAAATTGGTAAATAAAGAAATAAAATTACTGAAAATAAATAAACCACCCATAAAAAATAATGACACAATTTCATAGCATATTAAAACTCATTGGATTCAGATGACATGTGATTCATTTCTGTCTTCCTATTCTCCCCCATTCTGTTTATTTCAGCTGCTCGATATGCAGAAGAGGGTAAAGTTAGGTGGAAAGAGGACAGATATATGTAACAGAAAGCAGAGAATTCACTCACCTCCAGAATTATTTTAGCTCAATATCCTTCTAATCCTCCAAAAATTAGAAATATAATTTTCATAAGTAGTCTGGCAATTTGGTTTCTTGGTATATACTCACAATAATTGAAAACAGGATTTTGAAGTGATATTCATCAACCCACGCTCATAGCACCATTATTCACAATAGTGAAAATGTGGAAACCCTGCAGAAGTCTGCTGACAGATGAATGGATCAGCAAAATGTGGTATATCCATTCAATGGAAGATGGGTGTGCACAAGGACAAATGAGAACAACAATAGGGCATTGAGTGCAAGGACTATGGAGTATTTATGTGCTGCATACAATTCCAATAAGCATGTTTTCTAAACATCATTCAAAATAGTTGGGATGTTTCAAAATCTGGAGAGAGTGTTTTCTGTAACTTTAACAAATTTAATACAAATTGGTTATTCCCTTCAAGCATGCACAACACTGAAGTTCACTATTTAGTGCAGATAGGAAATGAGCTCATTGTCCTGCTCTTTCTGGTACATATTTAAATTCAAGTAGCTTCTGATATCAATAGGAATATAGAAACACTACTTAATTTTTATTTCCTAGCCATGATTTTTCTTGAATCTTACAATTTTTTCCATCATTATCAAACTATTAATTACATGCAAGTTCCAAAACTGTCTTGAACTTGTATTATGAGGGAATATCCTCTATTTCCATACATGTCTCTATTCATGATATCATGACACTTTATTGGAGTCTTGAAATTACCTTAATTACAGTTAAAAGACAGTATTTGTCTTAACAGTTAAAGATATTATTTTAATATTGCTTTTATCCAACAAGGTTTATTGTATAAAGGTTTCCTAGATGTACTGGGGCATGAAGATTTTTCAGGCACTTAATCTCTTCAGATAAAGACAGATATTTCTAGAAAGGGAGTTAAATTATGCATAAAATTATGCTCTATAATTCAGTATTTTCCCCTTAAGGACAGCCTACTCTATAAATGCTTTAGCTCTTGTTAAGTAAAATGAGCTGCCTCCAAATTGCCCCGATTGTCCTTCAGAAGGGCTAAGAAAAGTGTCCATTACCTTCAAATTCTGGAGCTTTAGTTTCGGTTTGGCAAATTCTACATGTTTGCATATTTTTAGATGAAGGAGTACCTCCGATCTTAGAAAAAAATTAAGCTGGTCTTCTACCATTCACTGGCTACACAGTATATTTTAGAAGCATTTGCTATAAAGCACCTAAGAGAGAAGATAGAATTTTGGAAATATGTTTTTCATTAATTTTTTTGTATTCAGAAATAAGTACAGACACGTGTATACACACATACACAGAATACATTACAGTCCATCATTTGCATTAATGATTAAATTAGTGGAATTGGGAACGTGTGAGTGTAACGAGCAGAGGTTTATAGTAACCCCGTCATGGAAAGGACACAGCCAATAAGCCTATAAACATACAAGGGAAATTGAATTCATTCATATAGCAAAGTACATATATTCATACATCAAGAAAAATGCAAGAATTTTTATTTTGCAAAGACACTCCTAAGTATAATAATACACCAGTATCTTCAAAGAGCTTCAGTGCTTAAAGCTTGTTAGGCTACAGCTGACCATATAAAGCTGATAAATTTGTTTCAGAAGGGCAGTGAATCAAAGTTGTGCTTCCTTAGTTTCATACAGTCCAAACTTCTTCCCCCTTCATTGACTCCAGAGTGAGAATGAAATAGTGAAACATGATATTACCACAATACCTATAAAAACTGTGAATGCAATGAGATTTTTCTGGAAGAATATAAAGTATGTCACAACTGTAAGAAGCATTGCCTGGCATGGGATTTCCAGCCATAAGGATGGGTGTTGCTACTTGGGCTTTTTATTCTATACCTTTTTTAGGGGCATTTTTGAGGTATCATAAACTTCTTTGAAGGAGAAAATACATATAGGGCATACTTGAAGTCGCTCTATCAACCTATGTTAAAAGTAATAAAATCAAGCATCCTAAAGAAAACAGCTTTGGTGGGAACTACAGCTTAACTTCAAATTCTGGAATTCCTGAATAGGAATTTTCACTCTGCTGTTCTCGTGTTAATATGTTAAGAATTTTTCACTCTTGTTACGCTCATTACTCTCTCTAAAGTTTCATGGTGATAACATGGGAGATTATCTCCTATAGTCATTTCCTTTTTAATCTAAGTGCTTTTTTAAAAAATAATTTAATCGACCATACTGTTATCTTTCTTTATGGCAGCTATACAGTAGATTAAGTTAAACCTTTAAGGGATTCTGTTTAAGGAAGTTCCAAATCTCTTTTCATGATCAATATGCTGCTGCACTTCCCTTAGGTAGAAATATTCTATCAATCCATTTCTGAAAACCATCACGGCACTGCTTTATTAGTATTAAATTGCATTCGTTTAAAGTATCTGAGAAGAATGTTAACTTTTTTATTTTTGGTCTGAACACAGAGGTACACAGCACATTAATTCAAGTCACAAAGGACACTAAATTGGGTGATGATATGAACACGCAGAGAACACAAACAGATGATAAAAAGAGATCCAGAATGAAATAACCAAATAATGTTCACACTTCTTAACTCTATTTTGGATATACATGAAGAAATATCTGAACACTGATTTCTAATAGCTGGGGAAAATATTTTATGCATGACTACCTTACGAAGAAATCTGTGGCTGATAGAAATAAAAACAATGTAGGTACAAATTTATAGTAAAGAACAGTATCGAAGAAAGTGTAACAAATGTGATTAGCATATACTGAAGCATCCCATTAGGGTATAAAGAAGTGAATGGACTTTCAAAATAACAGTATTTTCTGAACACAACTGATCTGCTTAATCAAGCCGCTGTATTGATGCAGAAAAATCATCAGTGTGGGGAGGTGTAGTCAACCTGTAAACAGAAGTTTTAGCATTGTCATAAGTAGAAATAGAGAAATTACATGAAAAGAGTATAATAAAGGTTCATAAATGTAGAAAACAGAAATGTAATCCAAGGCAAGGCAGAGATGCTTCATCACCAAACTATTATAAAAGTGGAAACCAGTAGATTATAAAGAGCACCTAAGAGAATGCATATGCCTGTCATTCATTTCTCTAATCTATATTTCAGTTTGGAAACATTTTATTAGTTTTTTTAATATTGTCAATTTGTAATTTTGAAATGAAATTATTATAGGTCCTGGTTAGAATTTGTCCATTAATTTTATCATAAAATACAGAATGATGCCACATAATTTCTGTGTTGACCAATTCTTTCTTTCAACTTCTTTTTACAATGCAAAAAAAAAATTTCTTTTGAGTGTGAATCACGATACTTATAGTCAGATTCTAACAGTTAACCTCTTGTAGTGGATAAGAAAGTAAAGCAGGCTATAAATATCAGGAGCTCAGATGAATCATTTAAATTATTCTCCAGTTAAAGTTTAAGGCTCTCCACACTCACTGAAAGTTCATAAATTCAATCCATGATTACAAAACACAAATTCTTCCTCCTAGCACCAAACAACACATCAACAGAAAAACAGAATAAACCACACCCTTAAAGGTTATTAACAAGCCCATGAGCATGCCTCATGATAAAAGGCGCAAATAAGGGGATGTGGCTATTCTGTAGTTTGGGAGATAGGACTGAAGCTCTACACAGCCACTCATGTGCTTTCTTGTAATTATAGACACACACACACATAATACCAACCAATCCATCATCAACTAAATATAAATCAAGTATTTATTAAAGTAATATTAAACATTTATTAATATAAAATAAGGGCTTCCCAGATGGCTCAGTGGTAAAGCACCCGCCTGCCAATGAGGAGACGTGGGTTCGATCCCTGGGTTGGGAAGATCCCCTGGAGAAGCGAATGGCAACCCACTCCAGTATTCTTGCCTGGAGAATCTCCATGGACAGAGGAGCCTGGTGGGCTACAGTCCACAAGGTCACAAGGAGTAAGATTCCACTGAGCAACTGAGCAAGCAACATAATATTGAAAACATTAAACTCACTGGCCTCAAATTTTATTGACTGTTTCCTAACCTGTGCATATTTGTAAACCTTGTTGGTTTCTTCCTTCTCCTTCTCCCTATCCTCACCATCCTTTCCCTCCTCCTCCTCCTTCCTTCCCCTCCTCCCTCTCTCCCCCTCCCCTCCCTTCCCCCTCCTCCTCTCTCTTCCTCCTCCTTTTTCTCTCTCACTCTCCCCCAACCCTTCTCTCCTCTTTTGATGTATATACCTTTTCAGAATCATTCATCCAGTTGAGGGGGTGGGGGGGTGGGGAGGATCAAAGACAGCACTCACTCAGAATCAAACCTGTGGAAGCCATACTGAAGTTCCATTTAAGCAGAAAGGACATGGAGGAAGGGCTTGGAGTCCTATTATTTCCCTTTTGTGCTTTAGAATTATACTCGGTTACAAATTTCTGTGTTTCTGAAATTCCATTATTCAGGGTCAGCTGGGGCTAACTTTTGTTCCTTTAAATCTTAAAACATATTGCCTTCTCCTTTTTACTTATGGTGATCAAAGACCAACACCCCCCACCCAGAAAAAAAAAAATTGGTATTCAAATAACCTTATTTCTGTCTGTGTAGAATAATCTGACTCACACTATGAAATCAAGTCTTTGAAATCAGTGATTTAGTAAATATGGGTTTTTCTCAGCTCTTATGGACTACAAAATTCCAATGAGTTTTCAAAAGAAAAAAATGGAAAAAAAAAGAAGAGGAAAGAAAAATTATTACTGTATAAGATCCTTTAATACAAACTGTTCCAAACTGGGGACTTGGGAAGTTCTGATAGTGAATTCAGTACATATAGTGGAACAGAGGTGGCAGGTGGTGCTAGTAGTAAAGAACCTGCCTGCCAATGCAGGAAATTTAGTGAGACATAAGCTCAATGGGTCGGGAAGATCCCCTACAGGAGGGCATGGCAACCCACTCCAGTATTCTTGCCTGGAGAATTCCATGGACAGAGGAGCCTGGCAGGCTACAGCCCATAAGGTCACAAAGAGTCAGACACGACTGAAATGACTTAGCAGGCACGCAGCACAGTGGAATAGAAATTGTTCTAATAGAATAGCAGTGGGAAGGAAAGCAGTTCACTAGTAAGGATTAGGAAGGATTTGTGAAAATATTAAAATCAATGTTTTTATTCTCATACATAAACTCTGGTTAAATTGAGATTTATTTATGTTAGATCAGAGTCTTTACATCATTCCAATCCGATTCATCCCGTGTCCAACATGTATCTTGGATTCATTCACTTCTATCCCCTATGAAAGTTTCTTAAATGATCTTCCCACTTCCACGCTCTTTGATCTCCTATCAGTGCGTACGCACATGTGCTGCATGCTCAGTCATTTCGGACTCCTTGCGACCCCACAGACTGCTGCCCACCAAGCTCCTCTTTGCATGGGATTTCCCAGGCAAGAATATTGGAGTGAGTTGCCATTTCTTTCTCGAGGGGATCTTCCCAACCCAGGAATCGAACCTGCCACTCTTTCATCTGCTACATTGGCAGGCAGATTGTTTACCACTGTTCTACCTGGGAAGCCCTGGGAAGACAGACCTTCTTGAAATATAAATTCAATCATATACTCCTCTGTTCAGCATTTTCCAAGGTCTTTCCATGACTCAAGCATCATCTCAGAATCCTACCAAGGATAGAAAAATTCTGTCTTATCTTTCTTCTGCATTCTCTAAAGCCTCTGGTCCCATGTCATGGATCTAACTCATCCTACTTCTTCTGGTATAATAATGTTCCATTCCACTCAATTTATGATCAGTTTCTTTCAGCTTCTTTCCATTCAGATCCTGTACTAAAATCATTCCATTAAGATGCCTCATGACTTCCTGCATTTTTCTTTGCTAGCACTGATAGTATTTGGTAACTCTATACTTGTTCTTGATAATAAGTGTATTATATTTTTCTCTCCCATTGTGTTTGAGTTGTATAAAGGATGTGGCCCCTCATTTCCTTACTAATTGTCTAAAAACAGTGCTTGATGCATAGCTAGGTATTCATGTCATTGCGGGACAATAGGAGTTTAAAACAACTTTCTAAGTCTGGGAGGGTGTGATAAGCAGATTGAAATCTATTAATATCTCTTGTACCTAACCTAGAGATAGCAGAAATCCATAGCAGTGAAGTAATGCTATCCTGGTTGTAATTAAAAATAATGGACTTTATTTTTAACAGAAAATAATCTTTCAGGAACTACAACTTTTTGTTATTGAAAACATTTGTAAAAGCATTAATAAAACTGATAAGTTCACCCCAACTTTTCCCCCATCATAGCTCACATAGGGGATGACCAGAGTTATAAGGAGGAGCAGAGTAAATGGTCAAGAGGACTTGGATGTCCTGGGGATGAGGAATCTTGGGTTCACCCGAAAGCCATAAATATAGAAGAATTAGGACCACTAAGTCCTATTAACTCTGTCTCTTAAATATTTATCTCCTCTTTTCCTAGTCTATTACCATTGCCCAAGTTAAGACTTTTATAATTTCTCACCTGTAATGTTTCAATTATCTTTTTAATAATGTCTCTGCATTTAATATTTCCATATCTCATTCTTTCTTCATATTTCCATCAAGTCATCTTTTTATAGAAAATTTGATTAAGCCACTCTCTCATTCAAAATCACCCAGCTGCTTCACTTCACCTCTGGCATAGAGTCTAGAAGTCCTTTTCACGCACACAAGATGACTGTTGGTCTGGGTGGCTGCTCGTTTCCACTCACCAGAATCACCATCGTCTTCTAAAGGACCACAGTGCTAAGCCAGAGTCGTTGAAGGGCCTTAGGACACTTCAGAATCTGTTCCCTTTGATCAGATTTCATCTCACTTTATTTTATAAATATTCATTTAACTTTCTAATTTCAGATTAAGTCCTCTGTTGTCTTCTGATCAAACCTAGACCCTCTTTCTCCTATGTTCTCACTGTGCATGGTTTACATACTTTCAGAAAGCAACTGCGCTGTTACAATTGTGTTTTCCCTTGAACAAACATCTTTGAATCCAAAGCCTACATAATGCCTGAACAAAGCAGGTACATGATATTTGTTAAAAATATGAATTTAAGTCTCATTCTCTTAAATTTCCCTGTGTTTATTTTATTGCCTAAAAAAGCATTTCCATAAACAGTTTCTCCTGATGAAATTGAATAGTCTCAAATTACTTCTTAGCTTTATTTTGCTGTTTTGTTTTTACTGTAGGATTAGATTGCCTTCAACTTTCTCCATTTCCTTCTATAATCTCATTCATTTGCCTCGAAAACCATCCTTTTTTTTTTCCAGTCTTTATTTATTCCAACTTTCCTCTTGTTAGCTTTAGCGTTCTCGTATCTTGACTGGGTTGCCTCGCTCCTACCACCACTTTCTTTCCACCCTCCAAGTTCCCTTTTCTCCTTGGTCATGAGAAACAGTTTGCTTTCTCCTTTCTTCCATTCATTTCAATTTTAATAAAGTTATAAGAAGTACTTTCAGAGAGCAAATATTTACAGGAGAGAGCTTTCTTAGTGTGACGTGTTCTTCAACTTGTCTCTTCGGTTTCAATTTCTACTTTAGAAAAATATGCTCTACTGAGAATTTCATAGGAACTGGAATAAGCTGTGAAAAGGGGAAGTGTTAGTCACTCAGTCATGTATGACTCTTTGTGACCCCATGGACTATAGCCTTCCAGGCTCTTCTGTCCATGGGATTTTCCAGGCAAGAATACTGGAGTGGGTTGCCATTCCCTTCTCCAGGGGATCTTCCTGACCCATGGATTGAATGAACCAGGGTTTCCTTCATTGCAGGCAGATTCTTTACCATCTAAGCTACCACGGAAGCCCTAAAAAATTATAACTTATAAAAACCATTACAGATATAATTATAAAAATTAAAATTATAACTGAATAATTTAAAAATATTGCCTTGATATTATGTGTATATAGATACATATGAAAGTGAATGAAAGTGAAAATGTTAGTAGCTCTGTCGTGTCCTAATCTTTACGACCCCCATAGTTCCTCTGTCCATGGGATTCTCCAGGCTAGAATACTGGAATGGGTTGCCATGCCCTTCTCCAGGGGGTGTCTTTCCAACCCAGGAATCAAACCCGGGTCTCCTGCATTGCAGGAAGATTCTTTACCACTGAGCCACCAGGGAAGACATAGATATGTATACTAATGTATTTCAAGGTAACAAAATAGTTTACTTTATTTGAATAACCAATGGATGCTTAAATGTCTTTTTAATAATTTGGTTAGGGAATGGTTGCCAAACAAAAATGGTAGGTATTAAAGATGACATAACCATAGACTGAAGTCAATAATTGTTCACTTCTTAAAAGCATCATCATCCTTTAAGCTACAACAAACTGTCAAATACATCAAGCATTTCACTTGAATTTTTTAAGCACTCTGAAATATCCAGACGTTTGTAATCCTATTAAAAAAAAAGGGTTCTTGATAGTTTGTATTCTGTCTTATGTAGGCATCATTTCAAAGTAGCGTCCATGGTAAGGAAATTCATTCTATAAGGCAATAATTTGGTGGGTGGTGACTTGTGGCTAGCCAACTCATTTTTTTAATTTATTTTTTTTCTTGAAAGATAATTACTTTACAGAATTGTGTAGTTTTCCATCAAACCTCCACATGAATAGCCAACTCATTTGACTAGACTTCATTACTAATGAACAAGACCAAAGCAATCAATTTTGTGCCTTTATTTCATTTGATTTAGCTAATTTTAATTAAAATTTCCATTTAACCTCAGCCAATGTTTTACAAATATATGCTTTTGGTTTCAAAGTGGATTGTGCCAAATGATCAGTTGAACCTATCTGATTATCAGAAAACATAATGCATATTGGCACAAAAGGATCTGCATGTGAATAATAATGCTTTAAAATTAGGTAATTTTTTCAGCACCAGTCATTTCTCAAAAAGAAAGTACTAGACCTCTAATCATCCACTGATAACCCATTTTATATATTGCAAATAGATGACCAGATGGAATGAATGCTTTATCCACATGAACACAATTAAAAGTTGGGTTAAATCACCAGATCATTATTTGGCTTCAATATTAATTGAAATAATTAGTTTTGCCTTTTATATTAATGTGTATTATCTTATGTTTCTAATAATCACCACAGACATTTTGTTATGTTTCTCCAGGGCTCTCTTTTGCATTTATATTAGCAACATCAGTGGCAGAAACAATTGCATGTGACTGACGCTAGCTTAGTGGCCTGTGATACTAGATATCTTGTATATCTTTACAGGTTATGCCTTGTCAAGTGTGACATGTTGATCAGATATTAGCAGATAATGGCCATTTTAACCTTCAAGGAGAAATAAAAACACCATCTAGTTTGTACCAGAAAATACTATCTTGTCCAACTCTCAACTAGGAAATTGATGACATGCAGTAAGTGGTCTGTTGAAGCCCACACAAAGAGGTTGGTAACTGACAGCTGAATCCTGAATCCAGATCACCTGCCTTCAAAATGTTTAATGTCTACAATACCATCCTCTGCCAAGTTGGGCTTTTGGGGCTTCCCTGATGGCTCAGAAGGTGAAGAATCTGCCTCCAATGGAGGAGATGTGGGTTCAGTCCCTGGGTTGGGAAGATACCCTGGAGAAGGGAAAAGCAACACATTCTAGTATTCTTGCCTGGAAAATCCCATGGACAAAGGATCCTGGCAGGCTACAGTCCATGGGGTCACACAGTCAGACATGACTGAGCATGCATGCACACCTAATATCCTGGATATTCTATGAGTCAGGAATGGAGGAAAAATATAAGACATTATACAGTCTGAATTTTAAACAACAGGTGTAAAAGGTGTCCTTGTTTCATTGAACAATTACATTTGCTAATTATACTTTGAGTCACCAGATATTTTTTTTTGGTAGAAGAAATGTGGAAAAATTAAAACTGATTTTGAGAAATATTACCAGCATTTTAATATAAATAAAATGCCAGTTCAGGAAAAGCACAATATTATGGAAATGTATATTTCATTGCAGGCTACTGTTCAGTGCATCTCATGGAAAATTAATTTTATTAAAATGTTCAAATTTCTGCTATACCAATAATTCAGATAAATGCATCTATATGCTTCTCAAATGATTCTTCAAAGTAACACCCACAGAGATTCCAAAAAATTTTGACTATTATCAACAGATAAATCACCTGAGCAGAAAAATAAATTATTTGTAAATGAGAGCTGATGTTTCCTCTGAAGACCACAAAATTCTGTCTTCAGGTTTTAAGAGTGACAAAGATAGAATTCTCTTTTTTCCTTAATACTATCGTTGTCATTGCTCAATTTTTGGCTCCCAATGCTCAAGGATTTCTTAAATTTAAGTAGACATCTATTCATTCAAAAGCCATTAATTCCTATTATATACCCAGAAATTGGATATACAAAGATAAAAGATAAAATTCCTACTTCAAAGAATATACAATCTACTTGGTGAGACACACACAAGTAACAAGAATATTACAATCCAGTAGAACACATGTCATGATGGATATGAGCCCTGGTGTTAACACGGTACGAAGTAGAAGAACCCTATCTGGAATAGTGGAGCAGTGTAAAGTCATTAGTGATGACACTTGCTCTGAATCTTGAAGTTGAACTTATCACATCTAAAAAGACAACTAAGGACGGATAATGGATGATATTTTACATTGGGCTAGATGGTATTCTCTTCACAAATGATTCTTAAAGTGCAATGACATGATGAGGAGATAGACTGACAGATAACTTTTCACTAAAAATATCTCAAGATGAAATTATGTTAGTAAACAAACATACGTCCATGGTATCTACTGACTAGTTTTCTCAAATTATAAAATTTTTGGTGTTTGCTTTAAATTATTTTCAATTTTAGTAATAAAATATTATAAATAATCTTGAAACTGTGTTACCATCCCCAACCTCACTGTCTTCTCCCCCTCGTGGTCATTCATAATCCTGAATTTGATGGATGGAATTTTACAATTCCCATGCATATCATGCTTATGTATTTGCAACAAATATAGGCTCAAATATATATGATTTTTATAAAGTATATAAAGCATTAATTATATTTTTTGTTTCTTCCTTTCCCCATGTGCCTTTTATTTGTTTCTCTTGTCATAGTTCCCTGGATAGGATCTCTATTTTTATGGTAAATAGAAGTGATAGTAAAACCATCCTGACTGATCCTTAATAAAATGCTTCTAAGGTACCACTGTTTAGAAATATCACTAATTGCAAGGTGTCTTTTTTTTTTTTATCCTGTATGAGGTAAAGGAAATTTTCTTGCTATTTCTAGTCTGCTGAACACATATTTTAAAACTTATGAATCATTTTTCTGCCTTTGTGAGATGATCATCTTTTTCCCTCTAATCTATTAATGTGTTGATGTTATCCTTCCTGCTGTGGCTTCTTGCAACCAAGATGATGATAATGATGATACTCACCAGCGGGAATGTTCAGGGGTGCTCAGAGCACTGCAGGATCCTGGCAATATGCCCCTCCTCTCACCCCAGTGCTATCACTGGCAGGAATAAAGAGGATGCCAAGAAAGCTTCAGGTGCCCCTGGTAAGCCTCTGCTATGCACTTATTCCCTTTCTTATGACCACAATCTGCCAAAGAGTCCAGTTTTCAAAGGGAAGCTATAATTCAAACTAATTATCTATTCCCCCTTCAGGAAGTAACTACCTGCTTGAATCCACTGATTTCTCATTTTCCTGTTTATCTCAGTTAACTCCAAGCCCAGGATTTCAAGGCATCACATGTCGCTTAAAACGCTTATTCATACAGTTTTCTGATGTACATTTTTCAAGCACTACTGCATCCTGAAACGTCACCACTCTGGGAATTCTGTATCTGTCATCATTAAAATCTCCTCTTCTAGTCTTTTCTCTGCAGGGTCCTTTCCCCCTTCTCTGCACAAAATCCTTTTACCTCTCTCTACATAAAATCTATCTCATCTAAGCATACAGCCTCCACAGCAGCTCTCTCAAGTACGGCTCTCCCTCAGTCAATGACCTTGATCTTGAAGGTGATGCTTGTATCCTCCTTACCTGTGCCTTGCTACTTCAAGTCGATCGTTTCTTATTCATTCTCAAATCTTCACTCCAGTGATCTGAAAGCTTTACCACCAACACCCCTCCTTGTTTTAGGTCATATACCAATATTCAAGTCACTAGCTCTCTTCTTGAAGATGTTACCATTTCTCTCAACAGCATTACTTCTTTTATAATTCTCAAGTATTAATATTTAAACATTCATGACACCATCCTTCAGTCACTGACTCCCAGTTCCTCAACTTCTTCACCCCTAATGATTTTTTTTTCCTGCTCCATGGCCACTGAACTTGCCCATTTGCTATCAAAATCGGGTAAAGATTTATCTGCAGACATTCAATAGGTTACCTGAATAATAAATCTATTCTTTCCTGCTTCCTATTACATAATCGTATTCTCCCTTCTCATGATGAACAGGGTGAATTACCTCTGCCAGAATGATGACTATTTTCCTCATCCAAAGTTTCAATGTGCAAGAAATTTGAAGTCATCAGATGGCATTGCCTTTTGAGAAACAAAACCTCAGAATCACCATGGTTTTCTACCTATTGTAGACACAGTGGCACATAAGGGTCGCTAATTTAAGGTGTGTACTATTATGGATAATAATTTCCTATCTTGGCAGGCATCTGCTTAAAGGAAGCTGTATATTTTAAATGCTCTCTGACACTCTGTCAGGACACAGTGTACCTAGACCCCTGAGTCCTGTATTTATATGCACTGCTTTGGCTATAATGTGACCCATTTGTTGCGGTGTAACGTTGTGTGGGACCCTGCATCAGTGGGCTAAATACTGGAGGGCTTTGGATTGTGATGCTATCAGAGTCACTGCGGTCAGAGAAGGGAAACCGCATGCATGATATTTACATGTTCTAGTCAAGATGAATTGTTGTCTCTTCCATGGTGATAGGGGTCTAAAGTATTAATAATTTAAGTACCACTATGTGGTTATCGGGTGTCCTTGAGGGAGAGTTATATAAGGCTCAGTACTGGTCTCTGTTATTAGTTGTTTGGACATCTGATGGCAGAAGTACAGGCTCATTTATAACCTCCATCTTTCTACTATGATTACTCCTGTAGGAGACAGGAAGAATAAAAGAAAAGCAGGCCCTGGCAAGGGCCGCAAAAGAAAATTATCATTATTGATAAACTGGATGCTATAAGGCATGAGACTCTTGCAACAAGTCCAGAGGGAACAGTTCATAGTCTTGAAAACAAGATACGATCCTGGGGATCAGGAAGCCAACCCCAGACTGCTTCTCAACTGGCGTCTCAGAGTCACATGTTTTACGTATCTGGTAGAAAATCTATAGATGAGAATATTAGCCTTAGTTACTGATTTGTTATTGCTTACTTTTTCTTAGTTAGTCAAAAGTTAATGATCACTTTGTTCTTTGGCCCTGAAGGCCACATGAGTTATAGCTTAACTCCCCACACGGTCTTTCATTCGCGGCTGAAAGTATAATAAAGCTGGCTTGGATTCAGTTTCCACACCTTCACCTTGGAGTGGTGTTGGTCCCCTGATCCTCGCTTTTCACTGAATTCTTGTGTCTTGTTTCATTCTCACGCTGTATCGTGTTTTCGGAAGCCCTGCTTGTTGAGTCGGTCTCGGCAGCTCCCTTCATGTGTCCTCCGTGCCAGCACTAGCAAGAATGTGACAGGGGTGAGGAGTGGGAATGGTGGCAACGATAGAGATTGGCTGATGTCAATTAGCTAGCTGTTTAGTGACTTCCTTAGTGACTACTCTGGTCGTCCTTAACATGCCATAGAAATATCTTCATATTTCAAATTTCATAGCCACTCCATCAGTTCACCTAGATGCTTTTGCCTCTGATCTCCTTGTCTTCATCTTCTAATTTTTCTGCTTACAGACCTGTAACTAATGAGCCAGACCATTAGCTCCTGCCCCTGAGCTGTATACTTATTTCTCTTTCCATACCGAATAGATGACTTAGTGGGGGACTTCTTCCTGCTGTCTGTACAGACCACTTTTCGGGGTGCTACAGCCATAGTCCACCTTTGGTTGGCGCTCACATGCTCAGCTGAATTATTAATGAATTATGATCAACATTTTCACCTCCAGTAGCTGGCTTAAGGGTCTCATCATACAGCCAGGGGTATGACCTGAAGAAGAGGCAGCACTACAAATATGGTGGATATCATGGGAGTTTAGACCAGCTGCTGTGGAAACTTAATTGCATCCCTCGGCTCTGATCATATTCAATTTCAGATATATCATATCCATCCTAGAGTGGATTGCTCCTAGGCCTGTCTGAACTTATCACACTGTCATTTCATGTTATCTGAACAAACAATCCATATCTATGAGGGACTAATAAAATGTGTCTAATATTATCTATTGCAGGTGGCATTGTCTTGCTCACTGTTGGCTAGGATTGATTTTGGAGTTCTCCTATTGGAGCTTTTTATAGATTCTACGTAATATTTTTCTACCATGAAAAAGTGAAATTAGTCACTTACTCATGTCTGACTCTTTGTGACCCCACGGACTATAGCCCACCACGATCTTCTGTCCATGGGATTCTCCAGGCAAGAATTCTAGATTGGGGGAGCTATTCTCTTCTCCAGGGTATCTTCCTGACCCAGGGATCAAACCCAGGTCTCCTGAATTGCAGGCAGATTCTTTACCATCTGAACCACCAGGGAAGCCCTTTTCTACCACAGGTACTTCTAATGCATGACGTCTGTCAAGCTGTATGGCCAAAGTAGCAGGGTTGCTTGCACCACAGACTAGCCCCCTTAATCCCTGGTCAAGCCTGGCAAACTTCCATGTCATTTAGAGAAGTAATCCCAAGCATAGAATATGCTTCATGTAGAACCCAAAAAGGTTTACTCAACTTCATGTTTCCTTTTTATCAGGCTCAAGGATGAACTACAGTAATTTGTCTTTTTCCTTTGGAGATGTGCCCCCACACCTCAGGACCCTTAAGAACTTTACTGATGTGGTAAAATCTTAAATAATCATACAATTCACACATACACCCACCCCTTTAAAATTCATGTGTCTTAATGAAGCTTATAATATGCATAGTACTTCTTGCTTATATGTCCTGCTTAATATGATGTCATCAAAGTAAGGAACCGTAAGAAGTTCTACAGAATGGCCAGGCAGTCTAGATCTCTTTGAAACATAAGATGGCAGTGATTGGAAGGTTAACATAGCCCATGAACAAAACCATACATGTATATAGTCAGTCATGTCAGTGGATGTGACCTATTTCTGTTTTGTCTTCCAGATAAGGATAGAAATACAAGACCAGTTGCATTATATCATGTACCTGAGGTTATATTAACCTGCCCAACAAACACATCACAGTTGGCATAGCAGCTAGCTACAACTTTGAACTACCAATTAATTGTGTTTGTAGTTGTCCACTGATGTTCTCTAGAATCCGCCAAGTATATCCAGGGGTCAGACTAGTGAATGAGTATAACCTGCCAGGCATCATCCAGGTTTTTGAGAGGTACTCATTCGTACCATCACCCCCAGAGTGCGATATTGTTTTAAAATTACTCTTTACCTTGGTTTTGGAGCAGTTTATGATGTTTTCGACTTGGTTTTCCTCAACCATAGTCTTTACTCCAAGGCTGATGAATAAACATGGGAGTTTTGTCAACCAACAAGTATGTCCAATTCAGCTGTAGTTGGGAACTGGGGGAATGACTACTGGATGGTTTCATGGACTCGGTAAGTGCCAAGACCTCATTTAACACCTGACTTGCATAGGTTTCCATTCTGAAAAAGGGTTCATGATGTTGCCTTGATTCCCTTACTTGGTGAATTCCTTCAAACACTTGGTGAATTCCTTCGAACACTTGGTGAAACAGTTGTGGGTGTTTGTTTTTCCTCAGTTTAGCCATTCAGTCAGGTCCGACTCTTTGAGACCCCATGGACTGCAGCACGCCAGACTTCCCTGTCAATCACCAACTCCTGGAGCGTTCTCAAACTCATGTCCATCGAGTCGGTGATGCCATCCAATCATCTCATCCTCTGTCATCCCTTCTCCTCCTGCCGTCAATCTTTCCCAGAATCAGGGTCTTTTCCAATGAGTCAGTTCTTCACATCAGGTGGCCAAAGTATTGGAGTTTCAGCTTCAGCATCATTTCTTCCAATGAATATTAGGGACTGATTTCCTTTAAGTTGGAATGGTTGAATCTTCTTGCAGTCCAAGGGACTCTCAAGAGTCTTCCCCAACACCACAATTCAAAAGCATCAATTCTTCAGCTTTCTCTCACATCCATACATGACTACTGGAAAAACCATGGCTTTGACTAGATGGACCTTTGTCAGCAAAGTAATGCCTCTGCTTATTAATATGTTGTCCAGTTTAGTCAAAGATTTTATTCCAAGGACCAAGTGTCTTTTAATTTCATGGCTGCAGTCACCATCTGCAGTGATTTTGGAGCCTACCCCCAGCCAAAAAAAATAAAGTCTGTCGCTGTTTCCATTGTTTCCTCATCTATTTGCCATGAAGTGATGGGACCAGATGCCATGCTCTTAGTTTTCTGAATGTTGAGGTTTAAACCAACTTTTTCACTCTCCTTTTCACTCTCCTCTTTCATTTTCATCAAGAGGCTCTTTAGTTCTTTTCACTTTCAGCCATAAGGGTGGTGTCATCTGCATATCTGAGGTTATTAATATTTTTCCTGGCAATCTTGATTCCAGATTGTGCTTCATCCAGCCGGAATTTTGCATGATATCCTCTGCATATAAGTTAAATAAGCCGGGTGACAATATACCAGTCTGCTTTTCCATGTCCAGTTCCAACTACATACAGATGTTTCAGGAGGCAGGTAAGGTGGTCTGGTATTCCCATCTCTTTAAGAATTTTCCACAGTGTGTTGTGGTCCACAGAGCCAAAGGCTTTGGTGTAATCAATAAAGGAGATGTAGATGTTTTTTTGGAATTCTTTTGCTTTTTGATGATCCAATGGATGTTGGCAATTTCATCTCTGGTTCCTCTGCCTTTTCTAAATCTAGATTGAACATCAGGAAGCTCATGGTTCACATACTGTTGAAGCCTGGCTTAGAGAGTTTTAAGCATTATTTTTCTAACATGTGAGATGAATGCAATTGGGCGGTAGTTTGAGCATTCTTTGAGATTGCCTTTCTTTGGAATTGGAATGAAAACTGACCTCTTCCAGTCCTGTGGCCACTGCTGAGTTTTCCAAATTTGCTGACATATTGAGTGCAATACTTTCACAGCATCATTTTTTAGGATTTGAAATAGCTCAACTGGAATTCCATCACCTCCTCTAGCTTTGTTCATAGTGATGCTTCCTAAGGCCCACTTGACTTCACATCCCAGGATGTCTGGCTCTAGGTAAGTGTGAGTGATGACACCATCGTGATTATCTGGTTGGTGAAGATCTTTTTTGTACAGTTCTTCTGTGTATTCTTGCCACCTCTTCTTAATATCTTCTGCTTCTGTTAGGTCCATACCATTTCTGTCCTTTATTGAGTCCATCTTTGCATGAAATGTTCCCTTGGTATCTCTAATTTTCTTGAAGAGATCTCTAGCCTTTCCCATTTTATTGTTTTCCTCTATTTCTTTGCATTGATTGCTGAGGAAGGCTTTCTTATCTCTCCTGGCTATTCTTTGGAACTCTGCATTCAAATGGGAATATCTTTCTTTTCTCCTTTGCCTTTCAGTTCTCTTCTTTTCTCAGCTATTTGTAAGGCCTCCTCAGACAACCATTTTGCCTTTTTCATTTCTTTTTCTTGGGGATGGTCTTGATCCCTGCCTTTTGTACAATGTCACGAACTTTGTTCATAGTTTTTCAGGCACTCTGTCTATCAGATCTAATCCCTTGAATCTATTTTTCACTTCCACTGTATAATTGTAAGGGATTTGATCTAGGTCATACCTGAATGGTGTAGTGATTTTCCTTACTTTCTTCAATTTAAGTCTGAATTTTGCAATAAGGAGTTTACGATCTGAACCACAGTCAGCTCCCGGTCTTGTTTTTGCAGACTGTATAGATCTTCTCCATCTTTGGCTGCAAAGAATATAATCAATCTGATTTCAGTATTGACCATCTGGTGATGTCCATGTGTAGAGTCTTCTCTTGTGTTGTTGGAAGACAGTGTTTGCTTTTTAACTTCCTACTTTTGCATTCCAGTCCCCTATGATAAAAAGGACATCCTCAGTGTATAGTTACCCAAATAAATGGCCATAGTTCCCTCTAGGGGATCATCAGCATATTCACTTAGGGTTGCTTTGTTGAGTCCTTTCTCTTAAAAATGTTGAACTTTGCCAGAGCTCTATCACCCTAGAAAACAGTGATGGTTGATAAAATTCCCCCCACTTTTTCTGTTCAGGGAAACTACTTACTTCAAAGAAACATTCTTCCTCATGTGACTTAGATAAGCTTCCTAGAAAGTCTCATTTTAATCTATGAAAAGACCAGGCCCAGGTCCTTAAAATTTCCATTCTTTGTCTCATCAATGATTACTGAGGTGTTAATCCTCATTGATTAATCAGAACCAAATGCTTTTTAACTTGACCCATTCTCTCCTTTCTCAGAATAGCTCTCCAATTTTACAGTAAATGTTAATAGATCACAAAATTGAAGAATTTTAAACAAAAACATATATTTTCTATCATCCAACTTTTTGCGAATGATGTATTTCCTGGTTTCAAGGCTGAACTGTATTTATTGACAATATTGCACATATTGCTAAGTTAAGAAAACTCTAGGAACAAAATAGATGACTACATAAGAAAAAGCAAAGATTAGGGGACTGGAATGCATTTCTCTAATAGACTAACAGGTAAAAGGTAGAGTGTTAGTCAAGAGCATTAGAGGACTTTAAATAAAATACCTCAAAGGAATGGCTAGTAGAAAGAATGCAAACCTAAGACAAAAGCTTCAGTGACTTAGTTACCTGGAAAAAGCCCAAGCACAGGTTGCAACTTGAGATACTGTACATTAATATATAATTTTAATATGCAGCCTGATGGGAGCTAATTTGCATGTTATAATTACCTTTCCAACTGTCTTTCATGAGATAAATACACAGCCATTAACAAAACTTTAATGTATCACATTTTTTAACTAAATAAATTTGCTTTATGATATTGTTTAATCTTTCTAAGAAAATGGCAAAACCCCCTTATGCTTTATTAAGCACAAAGAATTGGGAATATTTGAAGTTTTGATTTTTAGCGTGAAAGAATACTTCATAGCAGTAGCTAAATTAATGACATTGTTTTCCAAATAGTTGCTACACAATAACTCTTGTCTTATTAAAATTATTATTTTTAATTAAATTAAGCTTTGGTTTGTGTGAAACTAGCTTTGTGGCAATCAACATGAGAAATGGTAAGAGCATAGGAAATGGAAAGGGAGATTAATGTTTATACTGAATTCACCTTCTGATATGTCAGCCTCCATCATTTCTGGGAAAAGTGGGGAATCGATCCACTTATATACAAATAGGAATGCTAAATAATTACGTTCTTCACCCTTTAGGATTAGTCAATAAACACCCAGATACACATCCACACCACACACATGCATATACACACTGAAGAAAAATTACAAGGAAAATATACTTGAACCAAAAGTTATTTTCAGCAGGTACAAATTAGGGATAAAAAGCCTTTTAGGAGGATTTACAAAACAGCTGAAGAAAGAAGAGACACAAAAAGTAAGGAAGAAAGGGAAAGGTACATCCAACTAAACGCAGAGTTCCAAAGAAAAACAAGGAGAGACAAGGCCTTCTTCAATGAACAGTGCTTAAAAATAGAGGAAAACAACAGATGGTGTTAGATTAGAAATCTCTTCAGGAAAATTGGAAATATCAAGGGAACATTTTTCCCAAAGATGGGCACAGTAAAGGTCAGAAATGATAGAGACCTTATTAGACTCAGAAGAGATCAAGAAAAGATGGAAAGAATACACAGAAGAACTGTACAAAAAATACCTTAATGAACTGGATAACTATGAAGGTGTGGTCTGTCACCCAGAGCCCGGAATTCTAGAGAGTGAAGTTAAGCAGGCCTTATGAGGCACTGTTGTCAATAAAGCTAGTAGATTAGGTGGAATTCCAGTAGAGCTATTTAAAACTCTAAAGAATGATGCTATCAAAATGTTTCATTCAAAAGGTCAGCAAATTTGGAAGCACCAGCAGTGACCCCAGGACTGGAAAAGGTCAATCCTCATTCCAATTCCCAAGAAGGGTAGTATTAAAGAATGTTTAAACCACTGGACAATTGCACTCATCTCCCATGATTCTAAGGCCATGCTTAAAATATTGCATGCCAGCCTTTAGGATTATGTGAACCAAGAACTTTCAGATATCCAAGCTGGGTTTAGAAAAGGCAGAGAAACCAGAGATCAAATTGCCAACATCTGCTAGATCATAGAGAAAGCAAGGGAATACCAGAAAAACATCAACCTCCGTTTCATCAGCTACACTAAAGCCTTTGACACTGTAGATCATCAAAAAACTGTGGAAAGCTCTTATAAAGATAGGAACACCAGACCATCTTACCTGGCTCCTGAGAAATCTGTATGTAGGTCAGGAAGCAAAAGTTAGAACCTTGTATGGAACAACTGATTGGTTCAGGATTGAGAAAGCAGTATGACAGGACAGTCTGGTGTCACCCTGTTTATTTAACATATATGTTGAGAACATCATGAGAAATGCTGGGTTGTTTGAGTTACAAGCTGGAATCAAGATAGGCAGGAGAAACCAACAACCTCAGATATGCTGATGATACCAGTCTAATAGCAGAAAGTAAAGAGGTACTAAAGAATCTCTTGATGAAGATAAAGGAGGAAAGTGAAAGAGCCAGCTTAAAATTAAATATTAAAAAAGCTAAGATCATGGCATTCAGCCTCATTACTTCATAAAAGAGAAGGGGAAAACATAGAAGTAGTGATAGATTTCCTCTTCTTGGGCTTTAAAATCACTCCAGATGGTGACTGCAGGCATGAAATCAGAAGACAATTGCTTCTAAGTAGGAAATCTATGACAAACCTAGATAGTTTGTTGAAAAGCAGAGGCATTACTCTGATGAAAAAGGTCTGTAAGTTAAGGCTATGGTCTTCCCAGTGGTCACACATAGTTGTGACAGCTGGACCATAGAGAAAGCAGAGGGCCAAAAAATTGATCCCTTTGAACTGTGATGCTGGAGAAGACTCCTGAGAGTCCCTTGGACAGCAAGGAGATCAAACACGTCAGTTTTAAGGGAAATCAACCCTGAATACTCATTGGAAGGACTGATGCTGATGCTGAAGCTCCAGTGTTTTGGTCATCTGATGTGAACAGTCAACTCTCTGGAAAAGTCCCTGATGCTGGGAAAGATTGAGGGCAAAAGGAAAAGAGGGCATTATAGGATAAGATGGCTGGATGGCATCACCAATGCAATGGATGTGAACTCCAGGAGATGGTGAGGGGCAGGGACGCCTGGTGTGCTGCAGTCCACAGGGTCACAAAGAGTTGGACATGGCTGGGCAACTGAACAACGTGAATGACAAGCAACTTATCAACATAAAACTATAAAAGATGTGTTATTTTGACAAATTCTGCCCTGCCTGATACGTCATCTGATATACAACCTGCCCTCTTTACAATACCACTCTAATTCTGCTCTACTGAGGTCCAAGTGATCTGTGTTCTAATTCACCTGGTGAGGTCCCTCCCTATGGATGGCCAATTAAAATGAACCAAAACGTGGCATTATATACAATAGCCAAGCTAACCTAAATACCCATCAATGGATGAATGAATAAAGAAGATGCAGCATATACGTACAATGGAATACTACTCAGCCATAAAAAGATGAAAGCTTGCTATTTTCAACAATGTGGATAGACCTTGAGGGTACTATGCTAAGTGAAAAAAGTCAGATGGAGAAAAAAAATACCATCACTCATACATGGGCTCTAAAAGCAAACAAGTGAGCAAAATAAATTAACAAAACAAACAAAAACAGAAGATAGAGTAGTGGTTAACAGAATGGAAGAGGTGGGGGAGGGTGAAATTGGAAAAGGGGATCAACTGCATGGTGATGGATGAAAACTAAATTTTGGTGATGAACATGCTGTAGTATATAGATAAGTAGAAATATAATGTTGTATACATGAAATTTATATAATATTGAAACCAATGTTACCTCAGTGAAAAATGTCTAAAAAAAAAAAACCCACCAACATGGATTCCCACTTACTTCTACCTTCACCTTCATGCCCATGTAAAATGATATCCTCTACTTTATTTGCAGGTTGAAATTCTCCTGTGGCCTGAACTCAAATACCAACGACTCCAAATGCCTTTTCAAACTACTCTCACATAGAAAAAATCTTGTTCTCTTGTTAGCATAATAATTTGGTCTTATTTACTTTATTATTCCTATTATCAACCAGGCCACTGTCCAGTCATATGAAAGTGTTTAATAAATTAATTTTTAATAGAATAGAATATTTTAATTAAATGAAAGATATTTTTATCAGAGATACAAACAACCTAAATATCTATAAACAGATGAATGGATTTTTTCAATGTGGTATTTCTGTACAATGGAATGTTAATCCATTTTTTAAATGAAGGAAATTCTGTCATATATGACAACATGGATGAATATGGAGGCCATTAAACTAGGTGAAACTTACCAGCCACAGAAGGACAAATACTCCACTTATATGAGAAACCTACAGTAGTTCAGCTTGTGGACTCAGAGAACACAATAGTGATTATCAGGGCTTGGGGAGGGAGAAATGAAGAGATGCTATAATAATTAACAGCTACAAAATTTCAGCTATGCAAGACATCCTAGAGACCTCAACATTAGGTCTATCTATACACAACTAAAGGATGTTGTGCAATTCAAAATTTGCAGGGTCGGTAGAATGGAAAAGGCGGGTAGAATGAAAAGAAAAAAAAAAAAAAAGCCTTGCTATGAACATTGGTGTACTAGATTTGCATGATAATAAGTCCTCAATTCAGAATTCGGTTGCTGGGATTTCTAGTTTGGAAAGGAACTAACGATTGCATCCCACAGGTAATATATGAGTGATATCATTTCTCTGCTTCTTCTTCAGCATTAGGTATTATCACTATTTTTCATCTTAGAATTCATTTTAGAATGGATTTAGAATTTTCATTTTAGAGAGGACAGTGATCTTTCACTGCAGTTTTAGCTTGTGTTCCTCAAATGGTTGATGTTCAACATTTATTCAGGTGCTTATTTGATGTCTGTATATCCTACTCAGAGTAATATCTGCGTATGGGTTTTGCCCATTTTCTAGTTGGATAATTTGTTTTTTAATGCCAGGTTTTCACAGTTTGAAAACTATTATTTGGATACTAGTCCTCTGTTGAATATGTCATTTGAAATTATTTTCAACCAGGGTTTCTTTTTTTTTTTCCTTTTTACTCTGATTAGATACTCTTGCTACAGACTATGCCAGTTGAATGCATGTCCCAGAATTGGTGCTCAAAGGTTAACTGAATAAATGAATGAAAGCAATATTATAATTACTAGCATATCAGGAAGTCTTTAAGGATCCTGATGACAACATAATGATTAGAAGACAGGGTTGATTATATTGTATTTGCTGAATTATAGAAGGGTAGGGGAGGAGTGAGAAAAAAACACAACAGGAAAAGATTTTTCCTATTTAAAACAATCTTTTAAGTGGCACTTGTTTAGAAAGGTTTTCATACTTCACTCACACGTTAAAAAAAAAAAATCCTAAACTGGAATTCCAATTGAGCTATTTCAAATCCTAAAAGATGATGCTATGAAAGTGCTGCACTCAATATGCCAGCAAATTTGGAAAACTCAGCAGGGGCCACAGGACTGGAAAAGGTCAGTTTTCACTCAAATCCCAAGGAAAGACGATGCCAAAGAATATTCAAATTACTGCACAATTGCACTCATTTCACACGCCAGCAAAGTAATGCTCAAAACTCTCCAAGCCAGGCTTCAACAGTACGTTGAACTGTGAACTTCCAGATGTTCAAGCTGGAATTAGAAAAGGCAGAAGAGCCAGAGATTAAATTGTCAACATCCGTTAGATCATCGAAAAAGCAAGAGATTCCAGAAAAACATCTACTTCTCCTATATTGACTATGCCAAAGCTTTTGACTGTGTAGATCAAAACAAATGGGGGAAAACTCTTCAAGAGATGGGAATACCAGATCACCTTACCTGCCTCCTAAGAAACTTTATGCAGGTCAAGAAACAACATTTAGAACTGGACATGGAACAACAGACTGGTTCCTAATATGGAAAGGAGTATGTCAAGGCTGTATATTGTCACCCTGCTTATTTAACTTATATGCAGAGTACATCATGCAAAATGCCAGGCTGGATGAAGCACAAGCTGGAATCAAGATTGCCGAGAGAAATATCAATAACCTTAGATATGCAGATGGCACTACCCTTATGGCAGAAAGTGAAGAAGAACTAAAGAGCCTCTTGATGAAAGTGAAGGAGGAGAGTGAAATAGTTGATTTAAAACTCAACAGTCAGAAAACTAAGAGCATGGCATCTGGTCCCATCACTTCATGGCAAATAGATGAGGAAACAATGGAAACAGTGACAGACTTTATTTTGGGGGGGCTCCAAAGTCACTGTGGATGGAGACTGCAGCCATGAAATTAAAAGACACTTGCTCCTTGGAAGAACAGTTATGACCAACCTAAACAGCACATTAAAAAGCAGAGACGTCCCCAAGACACATATTAATCAAACTAACAAAGATCAAACACAAAGAACAAATATTAAAAGCTGCAAGGGAAAAACAACAAATAACACACAAAGGGATTCCCATAAGGATAACAGCTGACCTATCAATAGAAACCCTCCAGGCCAGAAGGGAATGGCAGGACGTCCTGAAAGTAATGAAAGAGAATAACCTACAACCTAGATTACTGTATCCAGCAAGGATCTCATTCAGATATGAAGGAGAACTCAAAAGCTTTACAGATAAGCAAAAGCTGAGAGAATTCAGCACCACCAAACCAGCTCTTCAACAAATGCTAAAGGATCTTCTCTAGACAGGAAATGCAGAA